>NC_064920.1:359655477-359772977 GCF_023897955.1 Schistocerca gregaria | reverse complement strand
TTTACAATTTGTACAGGAACCAGATGGCAGTTATAAGAGTCGAGGGGCATGAAAGGGAAGCAGTGGTTGGGAAGGGAGTGCGACAGGTTTGTAGCCTCTCCCCTATGTTGTTCGCTCTGAAAAGAAAAGTTCGGAGTAGGTATTAAAACAAATGGAGAAGAAATAAAAACTTTGAGGTTCGCCGATGACATTGTGATTTTGGCAGAGACAGCAAAGGACTTGGAAGAGCAGTTGAACGGAATGGACAGTGTCTTGAAAGGAGGATATAAGATGAACATCAACAAAAACAAAACGAGGATAATTGAATGTAGTCGAATTTAGTCGGGTGATGCTTAGGGAATTAGATTAGGAAATGAGACACTTACAGTAGTAAAGGGGTTTTGCTATTTTGGGACCAAAATAACTGATGATGATCGAAGTAGACAGGATATAAAATGTAGACTGGCAATGGCAAGGAAAGCGTTTCAGAAGAAGAGAAATTTTTTAACATCGAATATAGATTTGAGTGTCAGGAAGTCGTTTCTGAAAGTGTTTGTATGGAGTGTAGCGATGTATGGAAGTGAAACATGGACGATAAATAGTTTGGACAAGAAGAGAATAGAAGCTTTCGAAATGTGTTGCTACAGAAGAATGCTGAAGATTAGATGAGTAGATCATATAACTAATGAGGAGGTATCGAATAGGATTGGGGAGAAGAGAAGTTTGTAGAACAACTTGACTGGAAGAAGGGATCGGTTGTAGGACATATTCTGAGGCATCAAGGGATCACCAATTTAGTATTGGAGGGCAGCGTGGTGGGCTAAAATCGTAGAGGGAGACCAAGAGATGAATACACCAAGCAGATTCAGAAGGATGTAGGTTGCAGTAGGTACTGGGAGATGAAGAACCTTGCACAGAATGGAGAGCTGCATCAAACCAGTCTCAGGATTGAAGACCACAACAACAACAACATTAAAAAATAATTAATTTCGAAACTTCATCTATTATTCTCGAACGTCACAAGGAGCACGTGTTGTGAGCCGATAATGAGACAAAATTACTGTAACTGTAGTATCGTTCAGATATCGCGATGCTTCACTAAAGTCGGCAACGCATGTTCATATCACGGACGTTAGCGAGGGCTCGATGCAGCGACGTGTGGGAACCTCTCTTGAAGGCCACACCTCCCCACTCATCACAGCAGCGACCTCTTACTGAGCTCAATATAGCGTCGAGCTTTCCGCCCAGTTCGTGACCTCATCTGAAGGAATCAATAAAGGCTGTACCTCAAGAGAACAATTTGTTAATTGGTACACGAAATGATGCTTTGATAGTTAAGGGCAGATGTAAATTGTCCAGTATTCCTGCGGCAAATAAGTGCGTCAAAGTAAAGTAAATACTTTATTCATCGATGTAATAAAGTGAACCAGTATTTCATGAATTCTAGTTCCCATGTGCCACCTCAACGAGCAACCAAACAACCCACAATAATGCCGGAGGATTATAGTTTCGTCCGTACATAACAATAATCGTCTCAGGACAATGTGTGAAGAACGTAAACATCAGAGTGAGCAATGATAATTCGTGCAGTTCAGCAGCCTAGTGGTCGAAACAGGGCCCCTAATATCTGAAAAGACTTTTGCGATGCCAGACTGCTAAAGAATAATGTTTCGCTCACTAGAAAAAGGTGACTGTTCTCTTATGGCTCTGTTGCTTACCGGATACACCGCGTGAGAGTCGTCTTTTACATGTATCACATGAAAAATGTGCTTCTTCGCAAGTAATATACTCAGATTCGTACCTCTGCTAACCGGAAACTAACATTTATTCGTAACCAGCTGTAGCTTTAATTACAACATTTAGAACACGCTTATGGTAGTCTTTTCCCGAGCCCACAGTCGTTAACGACGGGAATTCATTTTCCACCAACATTTGTGAAAAGACAGTTCCATTTTCCATCTCGCCTGTTACAATTGCAGTCATTTTCTTCACACAATCAGCTGATTTCGGCTGTTTGCCATTTTCCAATTGGTACTCGTATTCTCGTAATGTTTCACCGTCACCATTTGTAGGTGTGTACAAATAGGCATCTGTCATTTAAATATATAACTGCTGTACTCGTCAACAATTCCAAAAAAACGCTATTGCATGAGAAGTATGCATAAGCAAACATAAAAACATAATATGTCACACAGGACGTTGCTATTCAGGCGATGATTCGACACTGTCCAGTCTAGAGTAAATAGCAGTTCAAAGATGTATAGACAGGCAGTCACCCCTGCCCAGGTGATAGCACCTGGCGACAAGTGTCTAACTATTATATATCTTTTGTCAAATAGTTTAATATTATTATCATATATGTACTTTATCTCACAGAGACAAATGTGTTCAGGTGTAAGTCACTTCATATATTTATTCATTCCACAGGGTGCATGTAGGTACAGTGGTTTCTCCGACATGACATATTATGACAGCACATCAACACCTTGTAATAGAGTCCCTCAGGATTTAGACTGCAGACAGATACTTGAGGACAAATACATCACAACAAGGGTTCCCCATGGCCGCCGTTCACGTGAGGGCAGGCTTCGGCACGGCTGTGCATTGACGCCTGTACACTTTCAAGAACCCCTTGCATTGACAATCATCCACAGAGTTTACCGGTGCTATCAGCAATGCTGCAGTACATCAAAGCATTTAAATATCCTCATGCAGAAAACTGCCCCAGGTTCAGGTCGAGTGATCTGGGAGGCTATGGTATTGGCGAGCCACGACTAAAACACTTGTACAATATATTTGTTACGTATTACCAAGCAGCCACATGAAAGTGTCCCGGTGCATCATCATGCATGTACCACATACGCATCCTTCCACCATAAACGTTGCGTTGGTCATTCTTCTTCTTTTAGTGTTCAACCCTGAGGTTGGTTTGCAGTAGAGCGCCATTCCTCCCTTCGGTCTGTCTTCCTCTTCATTTCCACGTATGTGTTACATCCAACGTAGTTCATGATCTGATGCATGTATGATACCCTTGGTCGCCCCCGCCGATTCCTTCGCTCAGTAGCTTCTTCTGCTATTGTTCCAATGATGTTGTTGTGTCATAGGATGTGTCCAGCAAGTTTGTCTCTTCTTGTCTGGATGTGCCTCCACAGAGATCTGGTTTCCTGTATTCTTCTAAGCACCTCTTTATTTGTTACTTTGTCTCTCCAGCTGATCTTCATCATCCTTTTATAGCACCACATCTCCTGGGCCTCTAGCCGTCTTTTCTCTTCTCTTCCAATTGTCCAAGTTTCACATCAGTATAGGGCCACACTCCAAACGAAACCTTTCATGATAAGTTTCCTTATTTTCAGACTGATGTTGTTGCTGGTGAATAAGTTCCTTCTCCGATGAAACGCAATTTTGGCCTTTTATATTCTGCTCGCAATTTTTTTCCGGCTTCTACCATCCCTTGTGATTTTGCTTCCCAGATACGTAAATTCCTCTATCACTTCCAGCTCCTCTCTTCCAATTCTCATTCTATGCGTTGGGCATTAACAGTTCTGTAACATCGGCATGACTGCGCATTTGCATAGGTCATGTAGGGGAAACTAATAGTTTCCGATCGATTGGGGTGGCGTAATTGTCTTTTGGCGGCGGTGAGACAAGGACATTTTTTTGCGTGCCGCATGTCGTGCAACTTGCTTGCGAGTGTTTCCTGTTTACCTTCTCGCCGTGGCAAGTCTATCGCGTCCGTCTTTCGAGAGCACAGTGGCACACTCGTAGCGCTAGGCCACAATTAATATCTCGTTTCAGTTGAATCACGCAACACCTCGAGCACATGAAACTGAACGTTTTGTCTGGGATGATCTTCAGACTGCACCTCAAGACATCACTGAGATCCACTTATCAATTACTAGAAGCAGTATAACAGGTGAGGAGTTGTGCACAGATGTCGTATGCAGACATGCTAGTGATCTCATGTAGGAGCTGTCACGATACACCACGCTGGATCTGGCCTCCACACTCTTATGGCCTTGGAGCTCCCACGCGAAGTCCCTCCAGATGTTGCGAAGACAGCGTTCAATCCATACAGTAACGTGATAAGTCACGTGGCTGAGACATGCTGTATCTTAGAAGGTGTGCGGCAGATCAATGTTCAATTGACGAAACACGTGCCTTCCTACTTACAGCTATTGGGGGCTCGGCCAAGGTCGCTTACGGTGGACAGCCGCGAACTCGTGCCGGAAGCGGCCAGCAACGCCACGTCCGATCGGCATGATGCAATGCAGCTGTGGAACCCACCGTAACAAAGTTATGCACTGTCATGGGAAAAGTACCCATACACTGTTGTTCACGTAGAATAATTTTATGTATTGGAAGTAAACATCGCAATCAATGATGTTATTTGCTAAACTAACAGTAAGGAGCTTCCTGCACTTATAAAGTGATTAACTAAATTAGCCTGCTACAAAAAAGGAATAACAATTCTGTACCAGCTGGCTTCACACATTCTGCGTCTACAACTGCATGGTTACTCCGCAATTCACACTTAAGTGCCTAGCAGAGGGTTCGTCTAACCATTTTTATACTACTTCTCTACCATTCCACTCTCGAATGGGGCGTGGGAAAAAGGAACACCTAAATCTTTCCTTTCGAGCTCTGATTTCTCTTATTTTATTCTGATGATCATTTCTCCCTACGTAGGTGGGTGTCAACAAAATATTTTCTCATTCCGAAGAGGAAGTTGGTGATTAAAATTTCATAAATAGATCTCGCCGCAAAGAAAACCGCCTTTGTTTCAGTGACTGCCACCCCAACTCGCGCATCATATCAGTGACACTCTCACCCCTACTGTGCCATAACACGAAACGAGCTCCCCTTGTTTGCACTTTTTCGATGTCCTCCGTCAATCCTACCTGGGAAGAATCCCACACCGTGCAGCAGTATTCCAGCAGAGGACGGAAAGTCTAATGTAGGCTGTCTCTTTAGTGGGTTTGTCGCATCTTCTAAGTGTTCTGCCAACAAAGAGCAGTCTTCGTTTCGCCTTCCCCACAATATTATCTATGTGGTCTTTCCAATTTAAGTTGCTGGTAGTTGTAATTCCTAGGTATTTAGTCGAATTGACAGCCCTTAGATTTGTGCGATTTATCGTATACCCAAAATTTATCGGCTTTCTTTTAGTACCCATGTGGATGACCTCGCACTTTTCTGTGTTTAGTGCCAATTGACACTTTTCGCACCATACATAAATTCTCTCTAAATGATTTTGTAATTGGAATTGATCGTCTGATGATTTTACTAGACGGTAAATTACAGCGCCATCTGCAAACCATCTAAGGGGGCAGCTCAGATTATCACCTAGATCATTTATATAAATCAAGAACAGCAGAGGGCCTATGACACTACCTTGCGGAACGCCAGGTATCACTTCCGTTCTACTCGATGATTTACCGTCTATCACTACGAACTGTGACCTATCTGAGAGGAAATCACGAATCCAGTCACACAACTGCGACGATACTCCATATGCACGAAATTTGATTAATAGTCGCTTGTGAGGAACGGTAACAAAAGCCTTCTGGAAATCTAGGAATATGGAATCGATCTGAGATCCCTTGTCGACAGCACTCATTACTTCATGGGAATAAATAGCTAGCTGCGTTGCACAAGAACGATATTTTCTGAATCCGTATTGGTTATGTATCAATAAGTCATTTTCTTCAAGGTGATTCATAATGTTCGAGTACAGTAGATGCTCCAAAATACTGCTGCAAATTGAGGTCACTGATATGGGTCTGTAATTCAGTGGGTTACTCCTATTTCCTTTCTTGAATACTGGTGTGACCTGTGCTACTTTCCAATCTTTAGGAACAGACCTTTCGTCAAGTGAGCAGTTGTATATGATTGCACAAGTAGCAGCCTGCGACTGAAGGCGTTCCTTGCTGCAAGTGGTTTGTTAGTCGTTTCTATGCTTACATTTCTTGGAATGTATGAATACTTTTGGAGTGTATGAATACTTTTCCCCCCTGTGCGAGACCAGCTCGTATAGTATTTTTATTTCCTTTTTGCAGAAGACTAATTTAGTTTATCCTTTTGTGTGTACAGATTAAGAAGTAAGTTCCGTACTGATAGTTTACCAAATAACATCTCCGGCTGTGATCTTCAATTCTAATAAATAAAGTTATTTTACGGGAACAGCAGCGTATGAATACTGTTACCATGACTGTACAGGATGTCCGAAAAGATTTTCCCTGATTACATAAATTGATAACTCAGGCTAGAAGTAAGATATTAATATGGAACTTGTGTCGAATTGTTTACAACTATCAAAGTTTTTTCTGTTTTAGGATTGCAGTACGTAAGTAACCATGTTAACCAATCAGGAGAAGGCACAGTGGGTCCTGTGGTACCATGAGACACGATCGCCAACCACAGTGCAGAGACACTTCCAGACAACAAAAAAAGTGGTTCTAATGGCTCTTAGCACTATGGGACATAACATCTGTGGTCATCAGTCCCCTAGAACTTAGAACTAAAAAAATGGTTCAAATGGCTCTGAGCACTATGGGACTTAACATCTATGGTCATCAGTCCCCTAGAACTTAGAACTACTTAAACCTAACTAACATAAGGACATCACACAAATCCACGCCCGAGGCAGGATTCGAAACTGCGACCGTAGCAGTCACGCTGTTCCGGACTGAGCGCCTAGAACCGCACGGCCACCACGGGCGGCTTTCCAGACAACATTTGGAAGAAATCCACCTGATATCAAGAGCATTAAAGCCTGGTATGAGAAGTTCAAGAACGCAGGATCGGCTGCTGACCTTTCGAGCTCTGGTCGGCCAAGAACCTGAGCAGACAGGGTGGAAGCTGCAAGGTAGTCTTTCCTGCGAAGTCCGAAGAAATCGGTGCGCAGGGCCTCACGTGAATTACAGATGCCAAAAAGCTCTCTCCATGACATTTTACACAAACGTTTGTTTCATGCATACAAAGTGCAAATCATTCAGGCCTTGTTGCCCAATGACAGTACACGTCGATATGACTTTGCGGTCGAAATGTGATCACGTATTGAGGACAATGATGGTTATCTCAGACGAATTGCCTTTTCCGACGAAGCAACCTTTTTCGTCAGTGGAGTAGTGAATCGCCATAATGTGCGCATTTGAGGTTTACAACCCCCTGGCGAGGTCATGGAATGCACCAGAGGCAGTCCAAAGGTGAATGTTTGGTGCGCGCTATTGCAAGATCGAATTATCGGGCCATTCTTCTTCGCTGAGGCTACCATCACATCTGCAGTCTATCTGGACATGTTGCCACTGTATGCTTTTCCTCAGCTGCTTCAGTCTCACCCCGTGTCTTGTTTCAGCAAGACGGTGCACTGCCTCATTGGAGTCTGGACGTCCGTGCCTATCTCGATATGACCTTTCCTGGGCGATTGATTGGTCGTGATGGGCCAACGGTTTGGCCACCACGCTCTCCTGACTTAACGCCATTAGACTTCTTTTTATGAGGTTATGTCAAGGACGAGGTGTACCGAACACGTGTACCAGATCTTGAAACCCTGCGGCAACGGATAACCACAGTCGTTGAATCGATCCCTCCAGTGATGTTGGCTAATGTGTGGACGGAAATTGAATATCGCCTAGATGGTCTACGTGCTACCAAGGGTGCTCATGCGGAAGTTTACTGATGTGTGAAAAAAACTTTGATAGTTTGTAAACAATTAGACACCAGTTTCATATTTGTGTCTTACTTCTAGCCTGAGTTATCAATTTATGTAATCAGGCAAAGACTTTTCGGACGCCCTGTATTTTCGTCCAACGTAGGTTTTGGCGCAGCGCCCCTAGGGGTTGCCGTGACTGGAGGCTTGCGGTACAGGCCTTGTGGCGAGAATACACGACGCAAACACGGACGGTGTTTGCCGAGGGCGGCGTGAGATGTGGGCTGGCGGCTTCCCAGGCTGACGCGGCGCCCCTCACTGCGCTCGCCAAGTCACAAAAGACCGCCAGCTGTCGCCTGTCCGGCGCTTCACGGGCTGTGTCACCCACACGCAGGTTTCACGTGCACTGGGGGATGGGGGCCGGAAAAGCAGAGTTGGTGCAAATATTAAAGCAAGAGGAAACAGAAATCTGTAGATCAAATGTGATCACTGGCAACTGCCTCTTCCCGACTGCTCTGCTCTCTTCGATTTTCTTCTTACTTTGCAATATTGAAGCTCAGCGGCCGCGATCAGTTTTGTAAAGAAGTACACGACACAATTCTCAAAAGAACTCGAAAAAATCGTTTTTGAAGATTAGAAGATTTTTGTGCTCTGTTAAGTACACAACATTTGCAAATAGCTCACATAACCGCCTGTAGCTAGGTGCGTTGCGTAAAAGATTTGTAATGGGAAAGTCAGTGATTCGAGAGAGTGTTTGCAAACTTCTTTATTCACTTTTACTTAAATTTTATATTTAATGTCAAATAGAAAAGTTAAATAACCCATTGGATCATATTCTTCAATAAAAACAACTTTTCATTTTTAATTATTCGTTTTATGACAAATTAAAATTTCATACAGACATGGAAATGGCTCATTGTAAAATGAAGCTATTACATAAAACAATAATACTGTTCAGTCTCTATAAATGTAGAAAAGAGTTTCATTTTGTATTTGATGCTTCGTATTTTTTGTGCCAAAAATTTTCATTTGTTGTGAATGCCGGAATTTTCAAGCGATTACACGGCGGTGAACCAGTCACAGCATATTTATCATACTATGTGCGAGAGAGCCAGAGGTTAGTAGTTAGTATGTGAGACCCCACAGGTAACACCTATACTACTGGCCATTAAAATTGCTGCACCACGAAGATGACGTGCTACAGGCGCGAAATTTAACCGACACGAAGAGGATACTGTGATATGCAAATGATTAGCTTTCCAGAGCATTCACACTAGGTTGGCGCCGGTGGCGACACCTACAGTGCTGACATGAGGAAAGTTTCCAACCAATTTCTCATACACAGTTGACCGGCGTTACCTGGTGAAACGTTGTTGTGATGCCTCGTGTAAGGAGGAGAAATGCGTACCTTCACGTTTCCGACTTTGATAAAGGTCTGATTGAAGCCTATCACGATTGCGTTGGTCGAGATCCAATGACTGTTAGCACAATATGGAATCGGTGGGTTCAGGAGGGTAATACGCAATGTCGTGCTGGATCCCCACGCCTTCGTATCACTAGCAGTCGAGATGACAGGTATCTTATCCGCATGGCTGTAACGGATCGTGCAGCCACGTCTCGGTTCCTGAGTCAACAGATGGGGACGTTTGCAAGACAACAACCATCTGCATGAACAGTTCGAAGACGTTTGCAGCAGCATGGGCTATAAGCTCGGAGTCCATGGCTGCGCCTACGCTTGACGCTGCATCACAGACAGGAGCGCCTGCGATGGTGTACACAACGACGAACCTGGGTGCACGAATGGCAAAACGATTTTTTTTTTTTTGATGAATCCAGGTTCTGTTTATAGCATCATGATGGTCGCATCCGTGTTTGTCGACATCGCAGAGAACGCACATTGGAAACGTGTATTCGTCATCGCCATACTGGCATATCATGCGGCGTGATGGTATTGGGTGCCAGTGGTTACACGTCTCGGTCACCTCTTGTTTGCATTGACAGCACTTTGAACAGTGGACGTCACATTTCAGATGTGTTACGACCCGTGGTTCTACCCTTGGTTCGATCCCTGGTCAGTAGTGTACATTCGGATTTACCGCTCTCGCCTACTCTGACACTTATTGTCTGTGTGTTTTCCTGTTTCAGCAATTTCTGGATTCTGATTTATAGACTGGATAGCTATCCGGCATTTACGTACACATATGTGGCAAACATTCTAAAAATCCCCTCAGGGTGACCGGTTGTTGTTTCGGCGGTTCGGATTACTGCAGGTCTGGGTCACTGTACTGTCTCGGAAACTAGCGCAATACGAGCAGGTCGTTAACCACCTGTTTTATGCACGTTTTGTAGCCTTTTAGATCGTCACCTGAGGCCTACTGCTGGAAACATCGTGGCCTGAATAGCAATGCTCCAAGGTCCCTGGAGTAGATGACGCGGGCAGGCAGCGCGTTGCACCTGTTGCAAACGCTGCCGGCCTCTTGGAGTTGGCACTGCCGGAGCGCAGGTATTTACAGGCGTGGCTCGAGTGCTGGCTTCCTGCCCTGCGACGCTATACGCTGCCGAGGCACCACAGCGAAGGGCGCGTTCGTCATTTGTTGTAAATGAGAATCTACGCCTCTTTTTAGTTTATGTATTCTGCGCAGGCGTATCTATGAACGTTGTTGTTGATTTGTGTGTGTGTTCTGTAAGGTGACAAATGCTTTATGAACTGCTTCAAACAGTGACCATTTTACGTAAACTTAAGTAAAACAACAGATTATTATGGGCCCAGGAGGTGCAATTTTGTGTTTCAGGAAGGAACAGCTCGCAGTAGCTCTATCAACGACTGAAAATGAATACAGGGCTCTGACACCAGTTTGTCAAGAAGCACTCTGTCTGGAAGTGTAGCCACTAAAAAATTGGTCCAGTTAAACATTTCTCTGACAACAAAGGTCACAGTGACTTATTCAGAACAAGTGGTCCCAATGGATGAATCAACCATATTGATATAAGACATCAATTTATTAGAGAATCACAAAGTAGTCACGCACTCATGGAATTAGCTAGAAGAGGACACACAGGAATCTACAGTGCTGTTCTATGCAATATACTAGTGGAAGTGGTTTGCTGTTGCCTTCCTCCGATCTGTTGTGAAGCGTTAAGCGTGCATCTCTGACACGTGGATGAGTGTGACAGCGATGTGTTGCGTTTGTGTTGTTGTGGATGAAGGGAAGGGAGAGACTGAAACCCGGTGCCTGTTCCTCTTTAGTAGCAGCCAGGGGCAGCCGAGCTTAACGTCAGAGTGCGATGGACGGCTCAGCGTCGCATGCCTTCACTTTATGAAACACTACGGAGAGGTTTTCAATTTAATCCATCACGTAAGCGTAAAAACTTGGTGTCAAGAATTTGACGACACCTCCTGTCACCACCGTGCCGGCCAAATATTGTCAGTGAAAATTTCACCTGGCAGCAGGATCCGAACAGACCTATCTCCGAGTCGAGGTCACCGCACAGAATAGCACTACCGACATCGACTACAGAGGTGGGTGATTAAGTTACGGCGGAACAAATTCCGACAAAGCGGACGCTCCCTGATATGCTGACGAAGTCGTTTTCAAGAATACGACATCATCCAATGAGTAAGGAATTTTGTCTGAAATTAGGAAGATTCTACAAGCATTGATGCTAGTGGGGGTGTTGTAAGTGAGAATCGATGCTTCCTGTATTTACTGTAGCCGCGCGGTCTAAGGGCGGCCTGCCACGGTTCGCTCGACTCCCCCCTTCGGAGGTTCGAGTCCTTCCTCGGACATGGGTGTGTGTGTGTTGTCCTTAGCGTAAGTTAGTTTAAGCTTAAGTTGTGTGTAAGCCTAGAGGCCGATGACCTCAGCAGTTCGGTTCTGTAGGAACTTACCACCAATGTCGAATTTATTCACTGTAATCTTCACCGATGGATCTATGAACATTTTCGTTGATTTTTATGTGTTCTGCGTTCCAGGAGTGAAATAAATATTTCATGTGTTGGTTCAAGTCATGATCGTTCTACTCAAATTTAAGAAAATCAGCATGATTATAAACTGAATTTTGAATGCGCCTGTGAAAGATAAGGGGCTGGTTAACGTGGTTTTAATCTTCTCGCATATCTCAAAACTGTTCTCTCAGTGCGTTAGTTTCCATATAACACGCCCTTCTTCGTCGAATTTCGCATTGACCCGTAACAGCCCGTTATTATGGATGGAGGGTCACCCACAGGTCCCGAAGTAATATTGGGAATGCATCAACGAAATGTCACAGGACCCCTACCATTCATTTTGTACTGTCGTGCACTACGGAGGGACCGTTAGTAGTGACACGTTGTGCACTCGACTGTAGCCTCATGCTGGGGCGAGTTTCATCAAACTTGATCATTTCAGACCTAGTGCAAGAGCAGCTCACTGTAACGCGTTCTTACAATCCGCAAGCAATTGTTGTGAACGATTTCTAGCACAAAAGTAACGAACGACAGTTGTTTCCAACCAGTTTAGGACCTATCGGGCCAGCGTCAGGAAACAAGTGAACAAATGTTGAAGATCCCAACAACATACACAGAATCTTTGGTCGTGACATAAAGTGAAAAATATCCAGTCGGATGCTCATCATTCGTGTTATAAACAAAATATTTAAAAAAATCGCTAAATTACAATTGCAATATGGGTAGTATCAAATACGGTACATAAGGTAGATATACGATATTAAAATACACAAGCATGTAATATTAAAGTAATGCATGACATTTTCAGGGAAGAAGAATGCAATCTTATGTAAAAAAAAAAAAAAGGCTCTGAGCACTATGGGACTTAACTTCTGAGGTCATCAGTCCCCTAGAACTTAGAACTACTTAAACCTAACCAACCTAAGGACATCACACACACCCATGCCCGAGGCAGGATTCGAACCTGCGACTGTAGCGGTCGCGCTGTTCCAGGCTGTAGCGCCTAGAAGCTCTCGGCCACCCCGGCCGGCGCAATCTTATGTAATTTCTTAAAACTTATGAGTTTTTTTTTTCAAAAATCTTTTAACTGTCTAGATCGCGTACGTATATGTAATATTAAAATATGGTGAGTAGACAAGTTTCAGTTGTAATGTAACCAACACGGTGTGAGAAACAGGTTGACCAAAACCTGGATGTGCCAGTAAAAACCATACCATGCCTTACCCTACACTTGTATAAGAGGCGGGTTCAGTGAGAAATTTTGATTGTAGTAGCACAATAACGAGAGCTGTTCTACACTGTGGATAATAAAACCCTTTGACTACATCTCGTCAGCTAAAAAAAGCAGTTTTGAACATATATAACATACTCGCTTCTTTCGGTGCTATCACTTGCCAAAAATTTCTTTCGATGTCTTTAGATGTTTGAGAAATATTACTGTGTCCACATTACTACATTTCCGTATGAATAAAATCCCTTTTACAGGAAGATTAAATTGTTTACCTGCTCACCGCAGTGTAGTTGCTCCAGCGGGACAGCTTCGAGCTCTCTGGTCAGTCTGTACTGTCAAGGTCGGAAATCTAAGCTCAGTTATCAGCTCGCTACCAGGTTTTATCTGATACTGAGGTTCAAGTCCAAGTGCATGCGCTAGTCGAGTTGAACAGCTCATTGGGTGCGAACCTGCGCTCTAGCAGGGTCTTAATCGCGCATGCACTGCATTCATTACCGACAGCGCAGATGAGCTCCACATGGAGTCTCGTCTGCAGTCAGTTCAAGGACGAGAGACGAGTGGCACGGATTTCCCCTTCAGCAATTGAAAGTGAATGGTATGAATTATCTTCGGCTACCATTTTTCACAACGTTCCTGTAGCGAAACATCCAGAGATGTCGAGAGCTCTGACTCACTGCTGTGTATGCGAAGTTCCTGTGGTGCGGCTGGCGGCTGCAACCATCGCACTGTGGCCGACAAGTGCGTAAAACAGCTGCGGCGTGCGGCTCATAACAGTACATGAACAAATCGAGTTTTCTCATTTCGTGATATAAGAGCATCCTCACGAAAACGAAGCAACACTGCATCAGTTTCTTGAGTGTGTTCCTCGAGGTTTTATACGGAGAAAAGAAGAACCACTATTTCTGATCTCACGTGATTCAAAATTTCTGTAGAGCAAATTTGTAAAAAAAAAAAAATTGTGTAATGTGTTAGGTTTGTAACGATGTACTTTATAATTACCGTTAATAGTTACTTAATAAGAAACACAATTCCGAAGAAGACACATGATGACAGATGTGAACAATACAACACCATCAGTTTGAATAGTCATGGTTAGAAAATTGTGACACGAATTATTTACAGAAGAATGGGAAAACTGATAGAGGCAGACGTTGGGCAAGATCAGTCTGAGTTCTGATGAAATTTAAGACGCGCGTAGCAGTATCGATCCTTTGTCTAGTCTTAGAAGATGGAATGGAAAAAAGGGAAACTTACATTTATAGCATTTCTTGATGTAAACAAAGCTTTTGACTTTGTGGATTGGAATACACTCTTCAAAACTCTGAGGGTATAAAGGATAACATACAGGAAGCGTAATTTTTCTCGAGGGTTGTACAGAAATCAGGCTGCCGTTGTAAGAGTTGAAGGCAGAAATTGAGAAGAGAATGAGACGGGGCTGTAGCCCATCCCGCATATTACTGAACGTGTACATTGAGTGAACAGTATTGGAAACAAGAGAGGCATTCAGAAAAGGAATTAAAGTTCAGAGAAAAAACATAAAACATTTAGGGTTTCCCGGCAGCAATGGTCTTGGAAGGTCAGTTGAACGGAATGGATGTGGGTAGGTCTGGTAGCTGATGAAGAGGCACTCAGTCGAATGGAGGAGGAAAGAAAGTTATGGAACAACCTGATAGGACACATTCTGAGCATCAAATAATCTTCAGTTTTGTAATCGATGGATATGTGTGTGTGGTCTTGCGTAGAAGAGTGGAAAGTGGGGGGAGGGGGGGGGGGGGGTAGAGGAGGGTTGATAGAAACTGTAAAGGGAGAGCAAGGTTTGAGTACAGTAAGCAGGTTCAAATAATTGGAAGTGCAGTACCTATGCAGAGATGACGAGGTTACCACAGTGTAGGCTGACGTGGATAGCTACACTATGTGATCAAAAGTATCCGGACAGCTGGCTGAAAATGACTCACAAGTTCGTGACCCCCTCCATCGGTAATGCAGGAATTCAATATAGTGTTGGCCCACCCTTAGCCTTGATGACAGCTTCAACTCTCGCAGGCATACGTTCAATCAGGTAGTGGAAGGTTTCTTGGAAAATGGCAGTCCGTTCTTCACGGAGTGCTGTACTGAGGAGAGATATCGATGTCGGTCGGTGAAACATGGCACGAAGTCGGTTTTTCAAAAATACGATTCAGGTCAGGACTCTGTGCAGGCCAGTCCATTACACGGATGTTATTGTTGTGCAACCACTCCGCCACAGGCCGTGCATTACGAACAGGTGCTCGATCGTGTTGAAAGATGCAATCGCCATCCCCGAATTGCTCTTGATAGTGTCACACAAAACAACAAGAGGTGCAAGCCCCCTCCATGAAATATACGACCACACCATAACACCACCGCCTCCGAATTTTACTGTTGGCACACTGGCAGATGACGTTCACGGGGCGTTCGCCATACCCCACACCCTGCCATCAGATCGCCATGTCCGCAGCTTGTGGTCGTGCGGTGGCGTTCTCGCTTCCCACGCCCGGGTTCCCGGGTTCGATTCCTGGCGGAGTCAGGGATTTTCTCTGCCTCGTGATGACTGGGTGTTGTGAGCTGTCCTTAGGTTAGTTAGGTTTAAGTAGTTCTAAGTTCTAGGGGACTGATGACCATAGTTGTTAAGTCCCATAGTGCTCAGAGCCATTTGAATCATTTTAAGATCGCCACATTGTTTACCGTGATTCATCACTGCACACAGCGTTTTTCCACTTTTCAATCGTCCAATGTTTACACGCTCCTTACACCAAGTGAAGCGCCGTTTGGCATTTATCGGCATGTTGTGTGGCTTATGAGCAGCCGCTTTACCATGAAATCCAAGTTTTCTCACCTCCCGCCTAACTGTCATAGTACTTGCAGTGGATCCTGATGCAGTTTGGAATTCCTGCGTTATGGTCTGGAAAGATGTCTGCCTATTACACATATGGACCCTCTTCAATTGCCGGCGGTCTCTGTCAGTCAACAGACGAGGTAGGCCCGTACGCATTTGTGCTGTACGTGTCCCTTCACATTTCTACTTCACCATCACAACGGAAACGGTGGACCTAGGGATGTTTAGAAGTGTAGAAATCTCGCGTACAGACGTATGACACCAGTGACACCCAATCACCTGACCACGTTCGAAGTCCGTGAGTTCCGCGTAGGTCCCCATTCCGCTCTCCCACGACGTTTAATGACTACTGAGGTCGCTGATATGGAGTACTTGGCAGTAGGCGGCAGCAAAATGTAGATGACACAGCGTGCATCAAACGAAACTTTCAGAGTGAGGACCCCGACAACAGTATTCACTTATAAACCAAATTTTGATTATGAGCAAACATACGCCCTTGACTCATGGATACCATACCAGAGTATTATTTATGATGCATTTCGGAGTATGTCACGGTAAAAAGTAGCTATCACTGTGATAGAGGTTTCTTCGTCGGGAATATTATCGACTATGCGCAATTTAGTAGGTATATGCATTTCGTTGAAGTGCGCGGCGTGGTGTTGGCTGTCCAGAGGTCGGCTGTAGCTGCCACGGTCCACAGGCTAGCGACAGTACTTCTCTCTGACTGTGAGCAGCGCGGCCTCAACGCACACACTACCCATCCCCATCTAAAATCCACACCCCTGACAATAACGACATTCTGAGCCACTATCTACGGGTTACGACGCAACGGGACCACTCCGATATCACAGACGAACATGCCGGATGGTGAACAAACGCTGTGGTAAGGAACAGCGCAAGCCGTGTCGGCTGCTGTGTAGGAACACAAGAGCACATGACCACCTTAACTATTGACACCTTGCGGATTTACTGCTTATTTTTCTTTGAATGCTGTTCACAAAAAAAAAAGTTGAAAAGTGTGTGAAATCTTATGGGACTTAACTGCTAAGGTCATCAGTCCCTGAGCTTACACACTACTTAACCTAAATTATCCTAAGGACAAACACTCACATCCATGCCCGAGGGAGGAGTCGACCCTCCGCCGGTACCAGCCGCACAGCCCATGACTGCAGGGCCGGAGACCGCTCGGCTAATCCCGCGCGACGTCACATGTAACAACTTGCAGAGTAAGACAACGGGGTTACAGACTTTGCTGAGAGTGGGTATTGCTTTAAGTCAATGCGGAAGGTTGAAAATTTGTACCGGACTGGGATTCCGACCTGGGTCTCCTGGTTATTAGGCATCTACAATCCTTTAAGATCCTTGGCCTCCTGTATCACCTGCCCCCTTTCTTCTCTGTCTATCGCCTTCCTTCTCCTATTTCTTATTCCCATCGCCTTTAGATCTTCTTCCATATCGTCCAGCCACCTTTTTTTGGGTCTACCTCTTCTCCTTCTCCCGTCAGGTTTTCCTATAAAAACCTTCTTGACACTCCTAGTTTCTGGCATTCTCTGTACATGTCCTGCCCATCTCATTCTTCCCTGCTTAATTTTAACAACAATATCCATTTGTCCAAAACGTGTTTATAGTTCTACATTTGTTCTCTCTCTCCAGCGATCTTCCTCTCTCCCTGCTCCAAAAATCCTTCTCAGTATCTTTCTTTCCCATCTCAATAAGCAGTTCTCCTCCTTTAATGTCAATACCGAGCCTTCTGATCCATATATTACTACAGGTCTTAATATGGTCATGTATACTTTGATTTTTGTATTCCTACTAACATACTTGGAATTAAATACGTTCTGCAAGGCAAAATAGCAATGATTTCCACTCGATATCCTTTCTTGAATTTCTACTGGTACTTTACTGTCCTCCGTTATCACAGAACCTAAATATTAAAATGTTTTCACTCTTTCATATTCTTTCCCATTCATTACTATTGAATTCTTTTATCCGTTTATATTGGGCTGCGCCGTCACTATATATTTTATTTACTTCTAAACCTACTATTCTTGCTGCTTTCTCTAACGTATTGTAGTTCCCCTGTAGTGCCCTTACATTCCTTGCCAATAATGCTACGTCATCCGCATATGCTACCACCTGAACTTGCCGATTAAGTATGAGGTGCATTCAAGTTCTAAGGACTCCGATTTTTTTTTCTAATTAACTACTCACCCGAAATCGATGAAACTGGCGTTACTTCTCGCCCTGTAGACGTACACATTTTTCACAACGCTGACGCCATAATTCCATGGCAGCGGCGAAGCCTTCTTTAGGAGTCTGTTTTGACCACAGGAAAATCACTGAGGCAATAGCAGCACGGCTGGTGAATGTGCGGCCACGGAGAGTGTCTTTCATTGTTGGAAAAAGCCAAAACTCACTAGGAGCCAGGTCAGGTGAGTAGGGAGCATGAGGAATCACTTCAAAGCTGTTATCACGAAGAAACTGTTGCGTAACGTTAGCTCGATGTGCGGGTGCGTTGTCTTGGTGAAACAGCACACGCGCAGCCCTTCCCAGACGTTTTTGTTGCAGTGTAGGAAAGAATTTGTTCTTCAAAGCATTTTCGTAGGATGCACCTGTTACCGTAGTGCCCTTTGGAACGAAATGGGTAAGGGTTATGCCCTGGCTGTCCCAGAACATGGACACCATCATTTTTTCAGCACTGGCGGTTACCCGAAATTTTTTTGGTGGCGGTGTGCTTCCATTGAGCTGACTGGCGCTTTGTTTCTGGATTGAAAAATGGCATCCACGTCTCATCCATTGTCACAACCGACGAAAAGAAAGTCCCATTCATGCTGTTGTTGAGCGTCAACATTGCTTGGCAACATGCCACACGGGCAGCCATGCGGCCGTCCGTCAGCATTTGTGTCACCCACCTGGATGACACTTTTCGCATTTTCAGGTCGTCATGCAGGATTGTGTGCACAGAACCCATATAAATGCCAACTCTGGAGGCGATCTGTTCAACAGTCATTCAGCGATCCCCCAAAACAATTCTCTCCACTTTCTCGATCATGTCGTCAGACCGGCTTGTGCGAGCCCGAGGTTGTTTCGGTTTGTTGTCACACGATGTTCTGCCTTCATTAAACTGTCGCACCCACAAACGCAATTTCGACACATCCATAACTCCATCACCACATGTCTCCTTCAACTGTCGACGAATTTCAATTGGTTTCACACCACGCAAATTCAGAAAACGAATGATTGCACACTGTTCGAGTAAGGAAAACGTCGCCATTTTAAGTATTAAAACAGTTCTCACTCTCGCCGCTGGCGGTCAAATTCCATCTGCCGTACGGTGCTGCCATCTCTGGGACGTATTGACAATGAACGCGGCCTCATTTTAAAAAAAAATGCGCATGTTTCTATCTCTTTCCAGTCCGGAGAAAAAAATCGGAGGCCTTAGAACTTGAATGCACCTCTTATTGTTCCTAAAGGGTTTATCGGCACTTGCCGCATCACCTTTTCTAAAACTAAATTAAATAACATTGTAGAGACCACATCTCCCTGTCGTAGCCCCCACTGTACTTGTAATTCACCAGACAGCTCTTGCTCTATTCTTGCTTTACACACTGTTGCTTTCATTGTCATTTCCGTTAAATTGACCAGTTTTAGTGGGATTCTAAATTCTTTCATGATCTGTATAATTTTCTTCCTATGTAGGATTCGTGCGCTTGCTTAAAATCAATGTACAACTGATGTAGTTGCTTGTCATACTCATGAAACGTCTCTAGCACTTGTCTGAATAAAAATATCTGATCCATCGTGGATCTGCTCTTCCTAAATCCAGCCTGATAGTCCCCCAATATCCCTTCTACCATCCCTTCAAGTCTGGAGGCTAACATTTTACTAAATATCTTATACGTTACGTCCAAGAGAGTGATTCCACGATAATTATTACATTCTGACTTGCCGCCTTTTTTATGTAACGGGCAAATAATTGCCATGTTCCAACCCTTGTAGCACGCCTTCCGTCAGACCCAAATTCTCTGCCTACCCACACACTACTGATACAGCGCCCCTTGCCCACTATCCACATTACTCGCGGCATTTATCCGATTCCCGTAAGAGGACTCGAACCAGCAGCGGGATCAGCCGCACAGTCCATGACTGCAGCGCCTTAGACTGCTGTTCATATTAATGTAGATGCGGTAATCTGAAATACTAAGTGTAATGCGCTACACTACACTGCTACACTTGCAATGCGTGAAACTTCGCATCAAGGTATTCATAAGACGCGGCGTAATTCTGGCGGAGTGATTGCTGAAGGCCAAGGGAAAGTCATCACAAGCTACCGGAATAAAAGAAGCAGAGTCAACTGAAGATGTTTTAGAGACTGTTAAACGACTCAGACCATTGATATTTATATTATATTTTACTAACTAATATGTTGGCAATACTGACTACGCCAGGTGCAGGGTGTCTTAGTTTTTGTACTCAAAATATAATAAACAGACATTACTCGAAGTTTTGTTCGTCTTCCGTCCTATTCCGAGACTTATTATTTCTGTGAGGAGCCTTAGAAATTTTTCACCCAGGCAGGATGCTAAACGTCACCCAGGAATCCCCAACCTGGAGGACCAGGGTTTTGTACTTCGGCGTCTCCTTCTTCTAGGTGGGCTGTCTTCACTACCAGTCCGCACCTGTACGGTCGCAAGTTCGAATCCTGCCTCGGGCATGGATTCTCGGACCTCGAAACCTAATTCTCCTGGGGTCGAAGAAAAAAGACTTGGCCATTGGATGCCGATGGAAAAGAAAACACGGGCAGCTTGCCACCAATAATGTCAGGCTTAGCTAAGCGCCCATGTGGTTGCCATCCATATACTCCCAAGAAGGGAGCCTTAGCACTACACTTCGTCTGTAATCTCACCGACTAACTAGTCTGGCAAGGGTGTCTCTAGCATGAGCGTAGCTCCCGCCAGCATAGCTCAGTGGATCACTAACACACACAGACCTCCCCACCAGCGATTGGCAGTGACACAAAAGACAGATCCGTGGAGTTACAGCCTTCAGTCAAAGACCACTACATAAGTATATCCATGAGGGTGCTATTTGATTGGAAACTGATATTTTGGGGCAGTGGCTGTGTGCAAAACACAAGCTGATCCTTGAAAAGAAGAAAACAGCAACCTGCCGCTGTCAATAACGCCAGAAGATGACGAGTATGTCACTCTCGAAACGTCGCAGTTTGAAGACTCCGCCACCCGGCTGGAAGGCCGAGAACTTTTCGCCAGCTGTATACGCCGGGAAAGCATACATTCACATTAATGCCATTTAGTTTACAGAAATAGCGCCGTTACCGGTTTCGAATTGAGAGGTTCATCTTCATACGGCTGTTCACTTTTAGCTTACGTTTGTCGTTTACATTAAGGGGGTAGGACGTGAAACGGGTCGACTTGGAGCAGGAGAGGCACCACAGGACATTGTAATTTCCACCGTCTATACTATTACATGTAAATTCATAAAACTTTGTCAGCATGACCAGGAAGGATTCAGGATTCACACTCGTAGCAGCGAAAGTTCAAAAACATAACAAAATAATTTTTTTACATGTGAAATTTCATCATTTTTTCACTTACTATTGGCTGCATTTGTTGCTATAGGTACACTTTTCTTCATAGGTAAGAGAGACTGTTCGATGAATTTTGCACAGCATACAAACCATACTTACAGCTGTCTGAAACGATAGAATCTATTTAATTTATGAAAAAATGAATGAGCTGTTACGTTTTAAACTTTATGTTTGGAAAAAATAGAATTTTGTAGTTAATTATCTCAATTTTTACCACAGTTTTTAATAGATATGGAAAATTCTAGAGTTTCATACACCTGGAAGTATGGTTTGTGTGCTGTGCAAAATTAATCTAAGAATCTATCTTGCCTGTGAAGAAAAATGTACCTATAGCAACAAATACAGCCAACAGTAAGTGAAAAAATGATGAAATGTCATATCTAAAAGAAAATTATTTTGTTGTGTTTTTGCACTTCCACTGCTATGAGTGTAAATCCTGAATCGTTCTTGGTCATGCTGACAATGTTTTATGAATTTATTTGATAAAGTGTAGACAGTAGAAAATAAAATGTCCTGTGGTGCCTCTCCTGCTCCAAGTCGACCCGTTTCACGTCCTACCCCCATTAAAACCAGTGTAATGTAAATGGGAACTACCTGTCGGTTCGAAACCAGCAATGACGTTACTTGTATTAATAAACGGCATTATTAACAGCGGCTGGTTGCTGTTTGCTTCTTTGTAAGAATCAACTTATATGCACGGGAGTTGCGGATTTAGGAGTCGGCTGATGGAGGTCTGCTATTGTAGACTAAACAAAGAAATATAAGCAGTTCTACAACCAACACCCCAAACAACATACAAGCAAAACAAATGTCAGTGCGTTGCATTCTATGCTCGCCTCCGCACGCGTCAAGTCGCACACCACAGAGTATATAGGCGCCGTGCGGTAGCGGCTGGTTGAGTGGGTTGGAGTACTCACGCCGCAGGTGGGGCAGCGGTCTGGGGAGGGCGCGGGTCCCCTGTGAGGCGCCATCCCGCTGCTGCGAAGCTCTCGGCCGCCGCTCGCTATCTGAGCGATGCTGCGCAGATAGCGAGCGCCTGCGTTACGTCACGCTTACCGTAATCAGCTCACGCACGCCGTGTCGCAAGCACCTGCGCGTCTGCACAGCCGCCGCTGTTCGACAGGAGCAAGGCCACTGCTGCAGCCCGGCGTCTGCAGCTTACGGAGAGTGGCCGGACCCTGCGACCCACCGACAACGCACACCTCCGGCATACACTGAGCTGGCAAAAGTCATGGGATACCGATATACACACATATAGAGATGGCGGTAGCATTGTGGTGTCACCGTCAGACACCACACTTGCTGGGTGGTAGCCTTTAAATCGGCCGCGGTCCGTTAGTATACGTCGGACCCGCGTGTCGCCACTATCAGTGATTGCAGACCGAGCGCCACCAAACGGCAGGTATAGTCTAGAGAGACTCCCTAGCACTCGCCCCAGTCGTACAGCCGACTTTGCTAGCGATGGTTCACTGTCTACAGACGCTCTCAATTGCAGAGACGACAGTTTAGCATAGCCTTCAGCTACGTCATTTGCTACGACATAGCAAGGCGCCATATTCTTCAAGAAGGCATTCTGAACAGATAATATTGTGAATGATGTACCGTCAAGAGCGACGTTCATCATTAATGGATTAAAGTTAAGTATCAAACTAATTATATCCGCTTTCCGAATTCTAATTCCTTGTCATGTTCCAGACCTCACGTCAGTAGAGTCCTTCCCTCCTCACGCCAGCCTGCGTGAGCTAAAACGCGTGCATTTCGGCCCCCGCTACTAACACGCTTTTGGCTCTTCTGCCAACACAAGTATCGCGTACACGAGATATAAAAGGGCAGTGCATTGGCGAAGCTGTCATTTGTACTCAGGTGATTCATGTGAAAAACGTTTCTGACATGATTCTGGCCGCGAAACGGGAATTGACAGATCTCGAATACGGAGTGGTAGCTGGAGCTAGACGCATGGGACATTCCGTTTAGGAAATCACTAGGGAGTTCACTATTCCGAGATCCACAGTGTCAAGACTGTGCCGAAAATAGCAAATTTCAGGCATTACCTCTCACCGTGGACAATACATTGGCCAACGGCCTTCATTTAAAGACCGAGAGCTCCTGCTTTTGCGTAGAGTTCTCAGTGCTAACAGACAAGCAATACTGTGTGAAATAACTGCAGACATGACGGTGGGACGTACGGCGAACGTATCCGTTAGGACAGTGCTGCGAAATTTGAGAATTATGCAGTTACGGAGTTGTTTTTGTTTTGAGCCAGTTACCGGATGTGCTGGTACTGGGAGAAGTACGTACCCAGTCGAGAATATTAGAACCAAACCATTAAAAGAAGTCGCCATGGAAATCGGAGCTTAGTAATGGATCAGTTTTGTAAGCAAGCTAGCAGAACAACAAGATAACATTAGCAAATTTCGTGTCAGTGGCAAAACGAGCTTATCTTGAAATTAGAAGTTTGATAGAAATTCCAACACGCCTTTGTGTTTCACAGCTGTCCTTTGTTACTGAAACTGTCTGTGGTACAACGAGACTGACAATAAACGTGGGTATTTAGTTATCAGCTTACACAGCAGCTTTCGCTGTCATAGACGAGTTAAGATACGGAGCAATGCACGAGTACGAAACCGGGTGTTATGCAAGGATTCGCTCGTCGGGTGCCTCAATGGGTGCCTCCAGCAGGCGAGTTAAGCAGCGGCCCGTCACGAAATTATCTGCGACACAGTATCGCCACAGAAACGAAACGAGAAAAAACGAAGGATGCATTTTGTGGGCATTATAAAACTGTGCCAAAATGTCTCGTGTTCTTTGCGTTCGACAGAGATGTCGGCCCTGCCGATTATGCTAGAATTTGAGCTTTTTGTGGTATCAACGTTCAATACCACACTTGTTAGTGGTTGCAGATATCGACCGCGGTCCGTAATAGATATCGCTGGAGCTAGCGAGCTCTCGTCCACTCTTGCTCGGGACGTCAACTAGGAATGTAGCAGAGCCTTCAGCTGGTAGGAAGCAACCTCTAAGAAGGCGCTTAGTCAAGTAAGGCATATGTAATGCCTCTCTAGATATGTTTGTAAATACACCTGCCGAGGTGGCCGAGCGGATCTAGGCGCTACAGTCTGGAACCGCGCGACCGCTACGGTCGCAGGTTCGAAACCTGCCTCGGGCATGGGTGTGTGTGATGTCCTTAGGTTAGTTAGGTTTAAGTAGTTCTAAGTCTAGGGGACTGATGACCTCAGAATTAAGTCCCATAGTGCTCAGAGCCACTTTGCCAATTATATGTATACAGCATACGAAGAAGTCTATAACACAAGTTAAGTACAATATATATTATTTTTTACCAACGACTACTAATTATTTCAGTCGGTGCAGATGCAGACTATGCAGCCAGCTCCTTACCGACTTCACTACCAAACCTTCTATTTAGCATTGTCCACCTGTCATCATAAAAACTGGCGACGAGAATCATAACACTATTCATATATGCCCGATGATTCGGCTCGAAGTTTCAGTTTGTCAGCACTTCTGTCCTATTTTATACACTCGTGGCATGTTTTGACCGCGACTGGACTGTTTGAGATTTAAAATGAGAGTAATCTGCGGTCTGGCGGTTTCGTGAAACCGTTTCTTCAATTCATATACACTGATCAGCCAGAACATTACGACCAACCACCTAATAGCTGGCACGGATAACGGCGACGACGCTTCTTGGCGTGGAAGCAATGAGGCTGGAGGGAGTTGGTACCACATCTGCAAACACAAGTCATCTGATTTCCGTAAATTCCGGGAGAGGGGGAGATGGCCGATGGGTGATGACCTCTGACGCCACATTCGTTCATAACCCAGATGTGTTCGATCGAGTTAAGATCTGGCGAGTTGGGGAGCCAACACATCAATTGGAACTCACCATTGTGTTCATCGAACCACTCCATTACAATCCTAGCCTTGTGACATGGGTCATTATCGTGATGAAAAATGCTGCTGCCGGTGGAAAAATGTGATCGTCATGAAGGGGTGTACGTGGTCTGTAACCAGTGTACAATACTCCTTGGCCATTATGGTGTCTTGCACGAGGTCCGCTGGACCCACGGATGCAGTACAGGTGTCAAGGAGCTGTTTCCCTGGAAGCCGACTGATTCGCACCCTTCCATCGGCAGGATGAAGAAGGTATAGGAATTCGTCAGACCATGCAACGCTCTGCCACTATATCAACGTCCGGTGCCGATGGTCACGTTCCTATTGCCATGTCGTGGTGTTAACATTGGCACATGCACGAATCGTCGGCTGCGGAGGCCCATCGTTAGTAGTGTTCGGTGCACTGTGTGCCCAGACACACTTGTACTCACCCCAGCATTAAAGTCTGATGTTAGTTCCGCCACAGTTCGCCGCCTGTCTTGTTTTACCAGCTTGCCCACCCAACGACGTCCGACTGCAGTAATGAGAGGTGACCGTCCAACTCCTCGACATCTGGAAGTCCTTTCACTTTGGTTTCGCCGCGTGTGGAAGACACTCACGACAGCGATCCTCGAACACCCGGCAGATCGTGCAGGTTCCGAAAAGCTCGTGCCTAGCCACCGGCGCATCACAGTCTGCCCTCGATCAGATTCAGATAGATTGAACACCATTCCCATTTTACACACGGATGGCACGCTCACTTACACTACATGCACCGCGCGGGTGTCTGACTAGCGGTCATTCCTCGTCAGATGGCACTGCTGTGGCCTGGACGGGTTTATGTCGATAGTAAGTCACTGGTTGTAATGTCCTGGCTGGTAAGTGTATGGGAAATAGATAACCAGCGACCTTAATCTGTGTACTTTCTACACATGTGGCTTGAGTCCATCTTTCTGTAAACGAACGTATTACAGTGCAACCATCGCTGATAGCCGAGCGCCTTGACGCGCCGCTTCTAGGCTTCGGGAAGGCGCACCGGTCCCAGATCGAATACGCCCGGCGTACTAACGACAGGGACCGGTAGGTCGGCTGGCCTGTATGTAGTTTTTAGGCGGTTTCCCGCGTTCAGCTAGGTAAATCCCGGGCTGGTACCACGACCCACCTCAGCTACACGTTACGCAAACATCTAAAAAACGTTTCAACACTTGAACATGAGATTTACTCCGTACACAGATACACTATTGGCCATTAAAAAAGCTACACGACGAAGATGATGTGCTACAGACGCGAAATTTAACCGACAGGAAAAAGATGCTGTGATATGCAAATGATTAGCTTTTCAGAGCATTCACACAAGGTTGGCGCCGGTGGCGACACATACAACGTGCTGACATGAGGAAAGTTTCTAACCGATCTCTCATACACAAACAGCAGTTGACCGGCGTTGCCTGGTGAAAAGTTGTTGCGATGCCTCTTGTAAGGAGGAGAAATGCGTACCATCACGTTTCCGACTTTGGTAAAGGTCGGATTGTAACCTATTGCGATTGCGGTTTATCGTATCGCGACATTGATGCTCGCGGTGGTCGAGATCCAATGACTGTTACCAGAATATGGAATCGGTGGATTCAGGAGGGTAATACGGAACGCCGTGCTCAATCCCAACGGCTTCGTATCACCAACGGTCGAGATGACAGGCATGGCTGTAACGGATCGAGCAGCCACGTCTCGATCCTTGAGTCAACAGACGTGGACGTTTGCAAGACAACAACCATCTACACGAAGAGTTCGACGACGTTTGCAGCAGCATGGACTATCAGCTCCGAGACCATGGCTGCGGTTACGCTTGACGCTGCATCACAGACAAGAGCGCCTGCGATGGTGTACTCAACGACGAACCTGGGTGCGCGAATGGCAAACCGTCATTTTTTCGGATGAATCCAGGTTCTGTTTACAGCACCATGATGGTCGCATCTGTGTTTCGCGACATAACGCTGAATGCACATTGGAAGCGTGTATTCGTCATCGCCATATTGGCGTATCACCCGGCGTGATGATATGGGGTGCCATTGGTTACACGTCTCGGTCACCTCTTGTTCGCATTGACGGCACTTTTAACGGTGGACGTCACATTTCAGAAGTGTTACGACCTGTGGCTCTACCCTTCATTCGATCCCTGCGAAACCCTACGTATCAGCAGGATAATGCATGACCCTATGTTGCAGGTCCTGTACGGGCCTTTCTGGATACAGAAAATGTTCGACTTCTGCCCTGGCCAGCACATTCTCCAGATATCTCACCAATTGAAAACGTCTGTTCAATGGTGGCCGAGCAACTGGCTCGTCACAATACGCCAGTCAATACTCTTGATGAACTGTGGTATCATGTTGAAGCCGCATGGGCAGCTGTACCTGTACACGCCATCCAAGCTCTGTGTGACTCAGTGCCCAGGCGTATCAATGCCGTTATTACGGCCAGAGGTTGTTGTTCTGGGTACTGATTTCTCAGGATCTATGCATCCAAATTGCGTGAGAATGTAATCACATGTCAGTTGTAGTATAATATATTTGTCCAATGAATACCCGTTTATCGTCTGCATTTCTTCTTGCTGTAGCAATTTTAATGGCCAGTAGTAGTGTAGATGGGTACACGAATTCCGTCACGGGGGAGTGGTGGCTTCAGGAAAGTCATCCGGTCACCCACTGCCACTACCGTTGCCAAAACTAATATTACGACCCTGTAGAGCAATGGCAAGTGGCAAGGAAGTAGACAAACACAGTTATTACACTATATGGCTGGACAATAACTTATTTTCAAGCACATTCAGTTCTTCAAGTTACAGATGTGAAGCAATTTGAAACCGGAAACATCGTCATATGACTTCATTTGAGAGTTTGGACACATCTATGAATTTTTGCAGCCTTGAAATAGTCACGATATATTCACAACCGTTGTGTATTGGGCCGGCCGAAGTGGCCCTGCGGTTCTAGGATCTGCAGTCTGGAACAGCGAGACCGCTACGGTCGCAGGTGAGAATCCTGCCTCGGGCATGGATGTGTGTGATGTCCTTAGGTTAGTTAGGTTTAACTAGTTCTAAGTTCTAGGGTACTAATGACATGAGAAGTTGAGTCCCATAGTGCTCAGAGCCGCTTGAACCATTTGGACGTTGTGTATTGGATTTATTTGCTGTTTTTATAAAACTATCATAATACAGCAAACCAGTTGATACGATACAACGCCGAGAGAGAGATGTTATCGGACAATTGGAGGTGTCAGACCAGAAATGATATCTCGCATTGGATCCAGAGGTGATGTTCAGTTGTCAGCCTCCTTGTGATGATGCAGCAGAAGTTCTCCCCCTCCCGTCTCGGGATAATGCAGCGACGATTATCTAATTATTTCCGACTCAGGATAGGATACGTGGGCAGGCAGAACAGGCTTATGCCACACAAAGAAACTCGATGTATAAGCTATTTAAAAAAGCATTGGTAGATGTGACAGTGAACAGGTATGCGCAACGCTCATTTCCTGGGAACAATGGAACGAAAGCGAAACAATAAACGCAAAAGGATGTAACGGTGTAACAGTCCTTTTTCTCTCACTGATAACTGGGCGAATTCTCGAGAGCATGTAAGTGACGTGGTCCACACGCTCCAGTTTTCTTGCGACACATATACATAAATGGCAACACTTGGGCCAAAGTTATCGTACAAAAATCGCCTTCTCCCCCTAACCTCAAAAAACGTCAGAAAAAAAAATCGGAAATTCTCTTTACAAACTTCTACGACTTATATCTTGCGTAGGAACCACTGTTTGAAAGCGTACCGTTTTCATTCTATGACGATTTCAATTCACGTGTCTAGCCCATCCACTTCTGCTCGAGAAAATGAATTAGGCGTGACGCAGTACAGTTAGTAGGTAACAATTCGAAAAGAAACATCCATTTATCACTTAAGCACATTTGTTTGTATTAACACTTCAACATGACAAGTTTACATTATTCCAGAGCAAAAAAATAACCAAGCATACTGTACGTGCAGAATAGTACTGCTGTATTACAACAGAGGCTTGGTATTGCGATCACCAACATTGTTACAGACAATGTACCTACGAAGCATGTTCTGCTACACACTCTACATCCCACCTGGTGCCTCTTCAGTTTCTAGTGGAACGGTTAGAACTCGTGCCAACAGATCTGTCTCCACAGGAGTCATGTAAATTAAAATTTGCGTACCACCCTACAAGAAGTAGTCGATGGGAGTTAAATCCGCCGATCGCGGCGGCCACGCGGTTGGACCACCTCGGCCTATCCATCCTTCACCATATCTTCTGTTGAAATGACTCCGAACCGCACGTGAGAAGTAAGGCGGTGCACCACCATGCTGGAACCACATTTTCAGACGGCCATTCAGTGGCAAAGATTCCCGGAACGGGTCCATTACGTTTTATAGGAAGATCATGTATACAGGACCAGTTAGCTTGAGCTGAAGGAGGTATGGCACATCTGAATTGAAACGGTACGTTTCCGGGCGCGGGTTCCTGTTCAAAATATTACTTACTCATTCCCCTCTAAGAAGTCTGTAAAGGGACTTTCCGAACACTACGTATACTCTTGCTGAAGAAAAACTGTGCTGGAATGGTCGTTGACCGAAAACGGTCGCACAATAAAGAATAAATTGAACAGCAGTCTAACGTGCTACATAATCTAATTTCTGAATCTCAGAAACACCTTTCTGGCTTCAACTACACTCTCCACATACTGCAGGCAAACGCCTCATTGGACCGTCGGTGCTGTGAACGCCGTGAATCGGTAGAAAACAGAAAAATTCTGTATTGTTTGGTCCACTGAAGCTACTGTGGGCAATGGCCTTTGGTGAAATATCCGACTCCAAATGTCCAGTGCACGCAATTCCCCCAGTAATGTTCGCTCGGAAACTGATGGACCTGCACACTGAATGGCTGCGGTAATTCCTGTTAGATTGGAAATCGATGGTCATTGAGAATATGTCACACTCGTCTCTGGTTCCTGTATGTTAAGATATTTTTACGACAGATGTCCTTACTCCGAATTGCAAGGCCGCGAGTGGTACACCATTTCTCGTAGAAATGGTTCAAATACCTCTGAGCAATATGGGACTTAACATCTGAGGTCATCAGTCCCTTAGAATTTAGAACTACTTAAACCTAACTAACCTAAGGACATCACACGCATCCGTGCCCGAGACAGGATTCGAACCTGCCACCGTAGCAGTCTCGCTGTTCCAGACTGAAGCACCCAGAACCGCTCGGCCACTGCGGCCGGCTTTTCTCGTAGACATACCAACAATTCAGCTAACTTTATTCACGTACGGCAACGGGTACGTCCAAACACGGTGGCTCCTTTCTGACGTTCTGTCACGTTCCCAACCACCATACTACGATGACGCTATACACTAGATGACAAAAGTCATACAATACTTCGTAATACCGTGTCGGGATTTGTTTTGCCGGCGTACAGCAACAACTCGACGTGGCATTAACTCTGCGAAAATGTTGGCGATGCAGGATTATGTGCACGAACTGACCTCTCGATTACGCAACATAAATGTCGGCGATCTTGGTGGCCGTGTCATTCGCTCCTACTATGAAGAATGTTCTTGACGAAATAAATCTCGGGTGAACAGCCCGGTATGAGTGTGCATAGGACACAATATTTCGGCAATCGACCACGTTGCCATCATCAGGTGCCCTGATGTACTGACCGGCGGTAGGCCGGCGCCTTGTATATACAGGGTGTCACCTAACGTTACCGCTGGATATATTTCGTACACCACATCAAATACTGACGAACCGATTCCACAGACCGAATGTGAAGAGAGGGGCTAGTGTAATTGTTTAATACAAACCATACAAAACTGCACGGAAGTATACTTTTTAACACAAACCTACGTTTTTTTTTTAAAAAAAAAATGGAACCATGTTAGTTTTGTTAGCACATGTGAACATATAAACAAATACGTAATCAGTGCCGTTTGTTGCATTGTAAAATGTTAATTACATCCGGAGATATTGTAACCTAATGTTGACGCTTGAAACCTCCGACGTTCAGTTGCGTGTTGTAACAAACACGGCTGTTTCATAGGACGTGGAGGACGCATAAATTGGCCAGCCCGTTCTCCTGATCTTACACCTCTGGACTTCTATCTGTGGGGTACGTTAAAGGATACTGTGTACCATGTTGAACCTACAACCCCAGAGGATATGAAACAACGTATTGTGGCAGCCTGCGGCGACATTACACCAGATGTACTGCGGCGTGTACGACATTCATTACGCCAGAGATTGCAATTGTGTGCAGCAAATTATGGCCACCACATTGAACATCTATTGGCCTGACATGTCGGGACACACTCTATTCCACTCCGTAATTGAAAACGAAAACCACGTGTGTACGTGTACCTCACCCCACATGGTAATGTACTTGTGCGTCAGTGAAAAAGACCAATAAAAAGGCGTTAGCATGTGGACGTAGTGTGCTGTTCCAGTCTATTCTGTACTTAAGGCCCATCATCGTTCCCTTTGGATCCCTACGTAATTCGGTGCTCTCCGATACACACGATCGAACAGCGGAGGAGTGGTACTCAAGAGTCAACTTTAGGTTACAATATCTCCGGACGTAATTAACATTTTACAATGCAACAAACGGCCCTGATTACGTATTTGTTTATATGTTCAGATGTGCTAACAAAACTAACGGGGTTCCATTAAAAAAAACGTAGGTTTGTGTTAAAAAACATACTTCCGTGCATTTTTTTATGGTTTGTATTAACAAATTACACTAGCCCCTCTCCTCACGTTCGGTCTGTGGGACCGATTCGTCAGTATTTGATGTGGTTTTCGAAATATATCCAGCAGTAATGTTAGGTGACTCACCCTGTATAGGCACACTCATACCAGGCTGTTCACCAGAGATTTATTTCGTCATAAAATACGCCTGGAGAAATTGAAGAATCACAAGAATGTTCTTGAAACCTATCGCGTACGAGTTTGGGCGGTGACATGGCGCGTTGCCATCCATAAAAATTCCGTCGTTGATTGGGAACATGAAGTCCATGAATGGCTGCAAATGGTCTCTAAGTAGCCGACCGTAACCATTTCTACCCAATGATCGGTTCAGTTGGACCAGAGGACACAGTCCACACCAGCATGGATCCGTCACTAGTTCACACAGTGTCTTGTAACAACTTGCGTCCATGGCTTCGTGGGGTCAGCACCACACTCGAAACCTACTATTAGCTTTTACCATCTGAAATCGGAACTTACCTGACCGGGCCAGTTTTCCAGTCGTCAACAGTCCAGCCCATGAGGTCGCGAGCCTGGGGCTGACGCTGCAGGCGATGTTGTGGTGTTAGCAAAGACATTCGCGTCGGTCATTGCTATTAGCAGCGGCTGATTCTTCCATCGCTGATCAACACAGAAGTAGCAATCTTCCTAAAGGGTCTTTTTCAAGACCACCTGTTATGATCTCGATAAATATTGAGGGATTTTCGGGTGCCAAAGAGACCTTACTGGCTGATTGATGCTCGTCAACTTGAACAACCCTGCACAACAGGACCTGATCGACGGAAACAACAAGGCCATCGGAGTTGCTACCTTCTGGAAATGCTGACCGGACACGGAACTGAATGAATGCATGAATGAGCATTGATTTCTGCCGTTATTTCACGTAGTGTTGCTTATCTGTTATCACCGACACTCTACTCAAATGCAGCTGAAAAAAATGGCTCTGAGTACTATGGGAATTAACATCTGAGGTCATCAGTCCCCTAGACTTAGAACTGCTTACACCTAACTAACCTAAGGACATCACACACATCCATGCCCCAGGCAGGATTCGAACCTGCGACCGTAGCAGTCGCGAGGTTCCGGACTGAAGCGCCTAGAACCGCTCGGCCACCGCGGCCGGCTCAAATGCAGTTGCTCTCGGTCGTTAAGTGAAGGATGTCGGCCACTGCGTTCTCCGTGTTGAGAGGTAATGCCTGAAATTGGTATCCGTGGCATCCACCGTGGATCTTGGAATACTGTCTTCTCTAACGATTCTCGAAATGCAATGTCCAATGCGCCTAACTCCAACTGCCGTTCGGCGTTCGAAGTCTGTTAATTCCCGTCGTCTGGCCATAATTACGTCGAAAACCATTTCACAAGGATCACCTAAGTACAAATGACAGTTCCGACAATGCACTGCCCTTTTCTACCTTGCGTAAGTGATACTACCTCCATCTGTATATGCGCACATCGCTATCCCATGACCTTTTTTTCATGGGATTAGTTGCGATTAGTTTGAAGAACATTCTGGATAATTCGAACGCTCCGTACATGAATCCCATAGAACATTTATGGGACATAATCGAGAAGTCAGTGCGTGCACAATATCCTGCGGCGTCAACACTTTCGCAATTATGTCCGGCTGTAAAGACAACACGCTCAATATTACTGCAGGGGACTTCCAACGACTTGTTGAGTTTATGCCAAGTCGAGTAGCTGCAGTACTCCGGGAAAAAGGAGGTCCGACACGATATTACGAAGTATGGTATGACTTTTGTTGCCTCAATGTACCGGGCGATCAAAAAATCAGTACAAATTTGAAAACTGAATCAATCACGGAATAATGTCGATAGAGAGGTACAAATTGACACACATGCTTGGAATGATATGCGGTTTTATTAGAACAAAAAAAATACAAAAGTTCAAAAAATGTCCGACAGATGGCACTTTATCTGACCAGATAGCAATAATTAGCATAACAAAGTAAGACAAAGCAAAGATGATGTTCTTTACAGTAAATGCTCAATATGTCCACCATCATTCCTCACCAATAGCTGTAATCGCAGAATAATGTTGCGAACAGCACTGTAAAGCATGCCCGGAGTTATGGTGAGGCATTGGCGTCGGATATTGTCTTTCAGCATCCCTAGAGATGTCGGTCGATCACGATACACTTGCGACTTCAGGTAACAGCAAAGCCAATAATCGCACGGACTGAGGTCTGGAGGCCTGGGAGGCCAAGCATGACGAAAGTAGCGGCTGAGCACGCGATCATCACCAAACGACGCACGCAAGAGATCTTTCACGCGTCTAGCAATACCTCGTTTTTTTTGTTTCGTTCTAATAAAACCCCATGTCATTCCAAGCACGCGTGTCAATTTTTACCTCTCTATCTACATTATTCCGTGATTTATTAAGTTTTCAAATTTTTACTGACATTTTGATACCCAGTATTAGTTCTACGTCAAATTCGAGGCTGCCATCCAGTGATAACGCCACAACACACACCGAACGGATTTATAGAACCGGTGCTAAAATCGTAAAATGTAGATTTCGTTCATACCAAAGAACAGCACAATTATTCGGCGAACTGGAATGGGAATTCCAGGAAGAAAACCGTTGTAGTTCCCGTGAAAAAGTTGGGTGTATTTAGAGAACCTATATGCGAAGAAGACTGGGCGACCGCTATACTCCAAACATCGTATATCTCATATAGATACCACGAAAGTAATATAAGAGAGTTAGGGCCCTCACAGATGCAGACAGTAATTTTTCCCTCGCTTAATACTCGAATGGAATATAAAAGAAAATTGATGACATTGGTAATGAAATAGTACAATTTACCCTCCGTCATGCGCTGTACAATACTTCCGGAGTACATACCTAGATACGAAGAAGTCGTAATTGCCTATCAGTGATCACCACAGCAAAGTTACCATCGTAAAATCGCGAGTAGCTGCGTAACAAAAGACGCATATCGTCTCACGCACGTCGGAACTGTAGACAACACTCCGCGCCTTTGTCGCAAAGAAATTTTCTTCTTTCCTCGATGAGGCTCCACAATCGGCTTCCTAGTTTCATGAGTTCCGAACAACTCTCCAACTCTGTTAAACATTTAAACATCTTGTCCAGTCTGTGCTGTGGCCGAAGAATGATTAACTTGTGTTTTGCCCAAGTGCATTCTCAGTGGTTTTGCCCTAAACTGATTAGAGCCCTCTCTTTCCTGCTGCCTTTTGGTAGAAATATATCTTTATGGTATCTGGCCGACTGACGGCCAGTGATGTAATTGCAGATCCTGTGAAAGTTCTGTGCGGTGGAAGCATTCTCGACTTCCACATTAAGCTCCGATCTGAAAAAATTCCTCCCAACCGCATAAAGGAGTGCCCCAGATTCCGTGCAATTCTTTCGAGCATCCCTCACTGGCTCGCGAGAATGGCTACCGCAATTGGTAAGGATTAAATTACTCTCTCTATTTACATTCGGATCGAATATTTACTCCTCTAAAGACCATACCTATTGACTTAAGAAAGACGGAACGAAACACATGGGAATTAAGAAGAGTATGACAACACGGCGTTTGCTCCCTTTACATGACCCGCTGGGCGAGCGAAGCGAAGTCCACGCTGGTGTTTTCTAACGAACTGCCTTAACAAGTTAGAGGCGTGCGGACTATGAGCATCAAAAGATACGACCTCCCGTCGGTGGAACATAATCCACCAGAAGTCGTGAAGATAAGAGAAACCAGATAAGCCCAGTACCGCCTCATTAATACTCTCAGCGCACCGTCTAATCCTGAACGAGAATAGAACAGTTGTGGTACGAGTTGGAGCACAACATCGTATGGAACTGAATCGTGGACTGTGGGAAAGCCGGAAGAGAAGCGAATCGCAGTGTTTGAGATGTAGTGCTATAAAAGTATAATGGAAATTAAGTGGACTGGTAACGAATGAGATGCTCCTGAGGGCCTGTAAGGAAAGGAGCATATGACGAGCCCTAACTACATTCATGCTCATAAATTAAGGATGACGCTGATACATGGTGAAACAACGCTCTGATGGGCGGTTTGCTGGTTTACATCACCTCTGGGTATGACCATGCGGTGCATCTGACATGTGGTCGTCGCACGGTGGAGCTGGCAGCAGTCGACCTACACAGAGGTGTGTTGGTGCATGTCACAGTACGGTGCAGCGAGTAAGTGTGCAGACGTTTTCAGACGTGCTAATGGTGACTGTATATGCCTCAGAGAACACTTACTGATGACGTTATGAGAGGTAGAATACCAGGGCGACTGGAGGCTGGTCAAACACAGCAGGTCGTAGCACGGGCCCTCCGTGTGCCACAAAGTGTGATCTCAAGATTATGGCAACGATTCCAGCAGACAGGAAACGTGTCCAGGCGCTACAGTACCGGACGTCCACGGTGTAACAACACCACAAGAAACCGATATTTCACCATCAGCCACGGACTACTGCAGGTAGCCTTGCTCGGGACCTTACCCCAGGCACTGGAACAATTGTCTCCAGGCACACAGTCTACAGACGACTAACAGACACGGTTTATTCGCCCGGAGACCTTCAAGATCCATTCCACTGACCCCTCGTCACAGGAGAACTCGCAAAGCCTGGCGTCAAGAACACGGTACATGGTCATTGAACAGTGGTCCCAGGTTATGTTCACGGACGAGTGCAGGTATAGCCTCAACAGTCATTCTAGCCGGATTTTCATCTGATGTGAACCAGGAACCAGATACCAACTCCCTTAATGCCCTTGAAAGGGACCTGTATGGAGGTCGTGGTTTGATGGTGCACGTACGTCCCTGCATGTCTTTGACAGAGGAACTGTAACAGGTCAGGTATATCGGGACGTCATTTTGCACCAGTATGTCCGCCTTTTCAGGGGTGCAGTGGATCCCACCTTCCTCCTGATGTATGATAAGGCACAGCCCCGCCGAGCTTCCATCGTGGAGGAGTACCTTGAAGCAGAACATATCAGGCGAATGGAGTGGCCTTCCTGTTCTCCAGACCTAAACCCCATCGAGCACGTCTGGGACGCTCTCGGTCGATGTATCGCTGCACGTCTTCAAACCCCTATGACACTTCAGGAGCTCCGACAGGCACTGGTGCAAGAATGGGAGACAATACCCCAACAGCTGCTCGACCACCTGATCCAGAGTCTGCCAACCCGTTGTGCAGCCTGTGTACGTGTGCACGGTGATCATATTCCATATTGATGTCGGGGTAAATGCACAGGAAACAGTGGCGTTTTGTAGCACATGAATTTCGTGACGGTTTTCTCAGATCCGTGTCGTGTGTGTTCCCTATGTGCCTATGCTATTAGAGCCAATTTTGTGTAGTGCCACGTTGTGTGGCACTACATTCTGCAATTATCCTTCGTTTATGAGCATGAATGTAGAAGAAGGGATAGGATAATGGGACATGTGTTTAAGACATGAGGGAATAGCTTTGATAGTAATATAAAGAGCCGTAGAAGGCAAAAACTGTAGGTGACGAGAGACACTGAAATATATAAACATTTTTTTTTAATTTATTGGCTTTTGGGATATACCCATACAGCCACTTCAGTAACGAATTTCATTTCTAACGATACGAACATAAGGACAACACCTAGTCGCCGAGCGGAGAACATATTCGATCCGGCTGCAAATCGGGCCCGGGCATCTTCGGTTCACAATACGCCGCGCTGCCCGCGCAGTTTCCGAGGCGGAGCAACAAATAATTCTGGATTTAGTTTCGAGGCAGGCCTCATCAAACCAGTCAGGAGATTGTTGCGAAAAAGAGGATTATGCTCTCTTCTGGACTGGATGGTGAAAATTGAGAGGCCGAGGCGTTCGTTCGCCTTTTGTCGTACACAGAATATCTAAAAATGGCAGCCTTCTCTCTTTCTCTGCCTCGACGGTGTACTGTATGTCTGGGTGCGTGCTGTTCATATATTCCTGGAAGTGCTCAATATCTTTTACCCCTTGTGGTCAGACCATAAACGTGTTGTCAACAAGGACGGCTGCGGGTCACAGCGCACCCCAGGAAAAGGAAACGTGAAAATGTTGAATATTCGCGCGATGAGCCACGGGCTGCATTCCTTCCCTTTTGCGGAGCTACGTCCAGCAAAATAGGGAGAGTCCTGCGAAGATGAGGTATCAGATGTATTTTCCGACCTCCTAGGAAGATAAAGCAGATGCTACGCCATGTTAAGGACACTCTCGGCTTCAGGATTCCTGGGATTTACAAAATCCCATGAGTGCGGGAGCAACTACATCGAGTAGTCCATTCGCACCGTTTCCGACCGCTATGCAGAGTATGGTTCAAACGGCTCTGAGCACTATGGGACTTATCATCTGAGGTCATCAGCCCTCTATAACTTAGAACTACTTAAACCTAACTAACCTAAGGACAAGACACACATCCATGCCTGAGGAAAGATTCGAACCTGCGACCGTAGCAGTCGCGCGGCTCCGGAATGAAGCGCCTAGAACCGCTTGGCCACAGCGCCCGGCGCTGTGCAGAATATCAACGGCATACTAAGAATCCAGAACTGGAGAAATCTGCAGTTGCAGCCTCACAAACAAACAGAAAATACTTTTTGAAGAAACAAAAGTTTTGTCACAGACTCCACATATTGGGACTCTAAAATTAAAGAATATAGAAACAAGAATGTGTGAGAAAACCTTCAATCGTGACGGCGAATGAGATCTTAGCGGTCACGGAAGCGAACTCTCGAGGCAGGAAGAGGCAGATATATTCATCGCAATGTTTACGCTACGGTGGGAACGGTGGCGCCACCATCGCAGACGTTGACATCATTTGCCACAGCATGACGTAACTATCGACCAATCAGAAGCCGTCTTTGGGCTATATAATGCCAAAACAGAAGCACTTTTGACTGTCAGGTGCTCCTGCCAACTGATAGAAGCATAGGAGAAAAAGAGTCAATAAAAAAGCATTTCCACAAATCGTCGAAAGCTCGAGATTTTATCCTGAGTTGACGCGGCAAGAAGTCTTCCCAATTGAGAAAGTTTGGAGCCTTATCGGCAGCACCCACAAGCCATCTCGAGATTTTTACGATCTAACTCCCCAATCGGACAGAATTTGGCGTGACATCCCTAATGAAGACATCCAACAACGCTATCAATCAATACACGCCGAGTAACTACTTGCGTAAGGGCGAGAGGTGCACTAACGCATTATTGACTTGCTCAAGTTGTGAAGCTCTTTCTCTTGAATAAATCATCCATTTTTTTCTAAAACTGTAATAAATTTTTTGTCTGTACATGTACATCACATCTGCCGATTTCCGTCCCGTCCCATTTAGATAATTTCTTCGTGGTGCGTAGCGTTTTCTTTCTTTTTTTTCTTTCTTTTTTTTTGGTCTTATAGTGTCCTTTTACACTGTGTAGGAGTTACTGACACTAGTTTACTTGCTGCCACTGTCAAATACTGTTTGTTGCACAATTGTAACTTTTGGTGTGTGTGATGATGGCAACGAGGAACTTGGTTTTACTGATAACGTGAATCAAATTCGTATGTAACGGGTGTAAACGGCAACTGAAAAATAAAGGTGTTTTGACATGTCCTAAACAACGGAAGCTAGACCAGAGTATAAAAACACTGTAAAATTCATGTTAGATGTAAAACCGGCAACTGATAGAAGCACGTCAGAAAAAGAATAAATAAAAAAGCATTGAATAGCACAGATAGTGCTGAAACATGTATGTGTAAGACAAAACTAGTTGAGTACTATGTTGGGTAAGGCTTAATTCCTACCCAGTTTTTCTTAGCAAACACGGAAAGTAAGAGGAGCTAAAACATCAAAGGATGATTACGAAATTACGTCCCCTATATATCGCTCACGTAAAGACGACAAAGACACAAGGACCTTAACAACAGCAAGCAGAAGGGCAAACTAGCAGTCATTTGACAAACACATTTCTATCCCGAATTATATAGCAGAGTACAAGTGTAGAATTAAAGGCCATTAAGTTTCTTGCAGAAGGTCATTTTATTGCGCATAATGTTCTTTTATTTTCAAGCAACCGTTTTACTTCAATAATATGCAATTACCAAACTTTGACCGCTTAGGCATCACGAAGTAATATCACTACAAGAAATTGTTGAGCCTGTAATTCATAACGACCCATAAAACAGCGTAGTGGTATCGCAAACACGTGATGTCGTCCCTAATAACAGTTTCGTACAACCACAGTATGTGCGGGCCCAGCTATCTACATCTACATTTATACTCCGCAAGCCACCCAATGGTGTGTGGCGGAGGGCACTTTACGTGCCACTGTCATTACCTCTCTTTTCTGTTCCAGTCGCGTATGGTTCGCGGGAAGAACGGCTGTCTGAAAGCCTCCATGCGCGCTCTAATTTTACATTCGTGATCTCCTCGGGAGGTATAAGTAGGAGGAAGCAATATATTCGATACCTCATCCAGAAACGCACCCTCTCGAAACCTGGCGAGCAAGCTACACCGCGATGGAGAGCGCCTCTCTTGCAGACTCTGCTACTTCAGTTTGCTAAACATCTCCGTAACGCTATCACGGTTACCAATTAACCCTGTAACAAAACACGCCGCTCTTCTTTGGATCTTCTCTATCTCTTCCGTCAACCCGATCTGGTACGGATCCCACACTGATGAGCAATAGTCAAGTATAGGTCGAACGAGTGTTTTGTAAGTCAGATCCTTTGTTGATGGACTGCATTTTCTAAGGACTCTCCCAATGAATCTCAACCTGGTACCCGCCTTACCAACAATTAATTTCATATGATCATTCCACTTCAAATCGTTCCGCACGCATACTCCCAGATATTTTACAGAAGTAACTGCTACCAGTGTTTGTTCCGCTATCATATAATCATAAAATAAAGGATCCTTTTTTCTATGTATTCGCAATACATTACATGTTAAGGGTCAGTTGCCAGTCCCTGCACCAAGTACCTATCCGCTGCACATCTTCCTGCATTTCGCTACAATTTTCTAATGCTGCAACTTCCCTGTATACTACAGCATCATCCGCGAAAAGCCGCATGGAACTTCCGACACTATCACAGATGTAATGTACATATAGAAAATGAGAAGAGTCACTGTAACAGCAAACATATCACAGTAAAAAACGAAAGCATAGTTACTTAAGTTGAAACGTACATGGCGTAGGGGCGTCGTTGTATGTTTCTTCTTCGTCACATTGATGCGTGATTCACATGCTGTAACCATAACAATTTTTACTGTGGTGTAATTGTTAATGGCCAAGCTAACTGGGCATTGTTGCGTATTGAAATTAAGGAGTTGCAGTGAGAGTGTACTTCAGGTCGGTTTCCGCCACTGGTGATGCTTGTAGGGCACTCCCTGGAGTCAGCGATGATAGTGTCAACGGCAGCGCCTGTCGTCTGCGCAAGCGCAGGTGGTCCTGAATGACAAAGAGTCCGTCCGTATTAGGCTGCGTGTCGCGGGGAAAGCGTGGCGGCGGCCTTGTCCCGCTCACCGCGCTACGCTGCACGCTGATGTCACCAGCCGTGCGGGTAGCAGACTAGCCAGGCGCACCTCGTCCTTTCTGCACGCTCGCGTTCAGGTTCCTCCAGCTGTGTGCCTTTAGCCGACACGTATTCCTCTCTCCAGAGCAACCAAGGCAACGGAGGGGAAGGACTCACCAAACCTCCCTTTCCCCTGAAGAAAAAATATTTCGCTCAAAAGACCTCACGTTTCACCTACCAAGAGCTGCTGATCGATAATTTGATACCTGAGCTTCTCCTGGCGTAAACTATGTTCAAAGTACTTACGGGCATTCAGCCAGGTTGAATTTTCGACAACTGCCGATATTTCGGCGGATGCACACTCCGCCATTTTCAAGGCCACGGGCATTCAGCCAGGTTGAATTTTCGACAACTGCCGATATTTCGGCGGATGCACACTCCGCCATTTTCAAGGCAAGGCTTGAAAATGGCGGAGTGTGCATCCGCCGAAATATCGGCAGTTGTCGAAAATTCAACCTGGCTGAATGCCCGTAAGTACTTTGAACATGATCGATAATTCTTTATTTACGACCGGTTTCGACCTCTGATCTTTTTCACACATCTTAAAGTTGTTTACAACTGTCTGCATTACTGCATTAATAACACAAAGGCCATCCCGCCATTAATGCATTACGCAGTTAATAGATAAATGTGCGAGTTGCTGTATTATTATTATTTTATTACTGAAATTAAAATCACAGCGAAAATCCGGTGAAGCTTTGCGCAGATATCTTGCGTAATGTCTAGTATTTCCGTCTATCGCGTCTATTCAATTCTGAGCAGATAGTGAGCTCTTAAAGGCGCTAGAAAACAGTGCCTCCGGACAGTGTGATGTCTTGTGGAGGGATCTCTCATGATTTCATGCAGTCCACATAACATAACTGTGATGCGTTTGCTTCTTCATGACAATTCTAGACCGCACACTGCAGGGCCAATGAAGACACTCCTGCAGCGTTGTCGATGGGAAGTGATTCAAAAATGTGTGAAATCTTATGGGACTTAACTGCTAAGGTCATCGGTCCCTAATCTTACACACTACTTAACCTAATTTATCCTAAGGACAAACGCAGGCACCCATACCCGAGGGAGGACTCGAACCTCCGCCGGGATCAGCCGCACAGTCCATGACTGCAGCGCCGGCGACCGCTCGGCTAATCCCGCGCGGCAGCCCAGACATGGTTCCCTCAGACATACAGGCTGTTTCAAAAATGACCGGTATATTTGAAACGACAATACAAACTAAACGAGCAGCGATAGAAATACACCGTTTGTTGCAATATGCTTGGGACAACAGTACATTTTCAGGCGGACAAACTTTCGAAATTACAGTAGTTACAATTGTCAACAACAGATGGCACGGCGGTCTGGGAAACTCTATAGTACGATATTTTCCTCATATCCACCATACGTAGCAATAATATGGCGTAGTCTCTGAATGAAATTACCCGAAACCTTTGACAACGTGTCTGGCGGAATGGCTTCACATGCAGATGAGATGTACTGCTTCAGCTGTTCAATTGTTTCTGGATTCTGGCGGTACACCTGGTCTTTCAAATGTCCCCACAGAAAGAAGTCACAGGGGTTCATGTCTGGCGAATAGGGAGGCCAATCCACGCCGCCTCCTGTATGTTTCGGATAGCCCAAAGCAATCACACGATCATCGAAATATTCGTTCAGGAAATTAAAGACGTCGGCCGTGCGATGTGGCCGGGCACCATCTTGCATAAACCACGAGGTGTTCGCAGTGTCTTCTAAGGCAGTTTGTACCGCCACAAATTCAAGAAGAATGTCAAGATAGCGTGATGCAGTAATCGTTTCGGATCTGAAAAATGGGCCAATGATTCCTTTGGAAGAAATTGCGGCCCAGACCAGTACTTTTTGAGGATGCAGGGACGATGGGACTGCCACATGGGGCTTTTCGGTTCCCCATATGCGCCAGTTCTGTTTATTGACGAAGCCGTCCAGGTAAAAATAAGATTCGTCAGTAAACCAAATGCTGCCCACATGCATATCGCCGTCATCAATCCTGTGCACTATATCGTTAGCAAATGTCTCTCGTGCAGCAATGGTAGCGGTGCTGAGGGGTTGCCGCGTTTGAATTTTGTATGGATACAGGTGTAAACTCTGGCGCATGAGACGATACGTGGACGTTGGCGTCATTTGGACCGCAGCTGCAACGCGGCGAACGGAAACCCGAGGCCGCTGTTGGATCACCTGCTGCACTAGCTGCACGTTGCCCTCTGTGGTTGCCGTACGGGGTCGCCCTTCCTTTCCAGCACGTTCATCCGTCACGTTCCCATTCCGTTGAAATTTTTCAAACAGATCCTTTATTGTATCGCTTTTCGGTCCTTTGGTTGCATTAAACCTCCGCTGAAAACTTCGTCTTGTTGCAACAACACTGTGTTCTAGGCGGTGGAATTCCAACACCAGAAAAATCCTCTGTTCTAAGGAATAAACCATGTTGTCCACAGCACACTTGCACGTTGTGAACAGCACACGCTTACAGCAGAAAGACGACGTACAGAATGGCGTACCCACAGACTGCGTTGTCTTCTATATCTTTCACATCACTTGCAGCGCCATCTGTTGTTGAAAATTGTAACTACCGTAATTTCGAAAGTTTGTCTGCCTGAAAATGTACTGTTGTCCCAAGCATATTGCAACAAACGGTGTATTTCTATCGCTGCTCGTTTACTTTTTATTGCCGTTTCAAATATACCGGTCATTTTGAAACACTCTGTACATCTCTTCGTTCACATGGACCGATGACTATGACAACAGCATTTTGACACAGACAGCGAACTGCAGATCAACGTAGAGATTTAGCGGAAATCACAGTTTCTTCTATGTTTTGTTACTTCTATGACAAGGGCGTTGGAAATTTGGTACTATGAAACGACAAACATCTAAGTCGGAGAGGCGACTATGTAGAAATATAGCGGGAAGGTGTAACTAAATGTTGCAAATAAAATACTGTTAACCTTCATCTGGTGTTATAAGCGGATACGCTGAGTGCCTCACAAGTAAAATTCGAACTAGAGTAAAACATTAGACTATGATTAACAGTGTTGGTACATTTTACTGTCGACGGCACAGTGTATTTTACTATTGACGCTAGTGATGCAGAATGACTTTTCAGTTATCTGACGACACAGTAATAATGCTGCCATAAAGGCTATTGTAAATAACTTCAAGATACAGGAAGACAATCTGAAGATTGAAACCGATTGTAAATAAAGAGTTATTTATCAGCAGCTCTTGGAGGTTAAAACATAACGTTTTCAAGTATTACGGCAACAGCCTTGCCGCAGTGGATACACCGGTTCCGGTCAAATCACCGAAGATGACACGGCGGTCGGATGGTCCCGATGGGCCACTTGTGGCCTGAAGATGGAGTGCTTTTTTCAAGTATTATCGAGCTGTGGGATACCACCTACACAAAATGTATTTTAGTGAAAGCATTTATATATTTACAAAAAAAATGGCTCTGAGCACTATGGGACTCAACTGCTGTGGTCATTAGTCCCCTAGAACTTAGAATTACTTAAACCTAACTAACCTAAGGACATCACACATCTATGCCCTAGGTAGGATTCGAACCTGCGACCGCACCAGCAGCGCGGCTCCGGACTGGAGCGCCTAGAACCGCACGACCACCCCGGCCGGCTATATATTTACATACATAAATTTCAAAATTTTTCAGTTAACTTTCGGAGAATAAAGTAACATGAAAACTAACACTCTCGAAAATGGCAAGGAATTCTAGAAAATTAAAAGCTATGACAAAAGAAATATAATTTTCATATGGGTTATAACGAAACCATTTATGTACTTTTTGTCAAATCTGAAACTGGCAGTTAATATGCTGAAATCGGTAATGTGAATGATTATAGTAAGTAATGGCGAGCTTGCATTTTATAAAACTGAATGTTCTAGGCGCGCAGTCCGGAACCGTGCAACTGCTACGGTCGCAGGTTCGAATCCTGCCTCGGGCATGGATGTGTGTGATGTCCTTAGGTTAGTTAGGTTTAAGTAGTTCTAAGTTCTATGGGACTGATTACCACAGCCGTTGAGTCCCATAGTGCTCAGAGCCATTTGAACCATAAAACTGAATGTGTGTGTGTTTTTCACACCCCCTACACCACCAGACCGATTTCAACCAACCTCGGTACACATATTCATTATTGTCAGGTAACTATCACAGTAGGGGTAACAACCACCAGCTTATCATAGTTCAGGAGATATGAAGCCATAAAAAAATGCATGCATGAAAAGCAACTGCATCATGCATGACGTTTAAATTTATTACTTCTGCGCTACTATCTCTATTCGGAATATATTTCGCAGACAGCATCCATATATGCTGCTGAGTTACCTACACAAATAAATCAATGTTCGATACATAGTTCACGTGATATGATGTCATAAACGCTGAGATGTGTGAAAAAATGCCGCACCCTTCATTAAATTTTAATACATTTATTCGGTGCTGTTAAGACACTCCTACGGTAAAATCAACTTCAGGAAATACCTGACAGCTCGCAGCGCTTCTGACAGATTTCAATTGCGAAGAGTAAGCGTCTGTAGGCGAAAACAATAACTGACTACGGAGCTATGAAGAGGCGTTGCCATAGAGACATCTACAAAATCTTGCTGCAAACAAGCGAAACAACTAACTTGTACATTATGCTTATTTCTTTGTTGACTGTATCATAATTTCAACGGTGTTATCGCGAATACATGGAAATGAAATTTTTTCGATATTATACGAAGAGTAAACCACATCAGCAGCGATTCACCAGCGCCACTGCTGCATGGCGGCAGCTGTCGGCTCTGGCCGAGGTGGTGTTGTCGTAGCTGGAGTACTGGTTTACTCTTCGTGTTCCACCATTCCTTTTAAAACATATGTATGTAAAACGAATATCGAACTACACTAATTTGGGACAAGTCTGTCGAATGTATCCGTAAGATTCCACCTTAAAAATAATTTTGTTTGTAGCGGGATACAAACCGACGCTTTCCATCAACACTGGGCGTCGGATGAAACACTTGTTGGGTTGACTCCAGCTACACGTTGCAAAATCAAAATTGTAAATATCTGGCGAAACACCATAGAAAATGCGCCTGACGCCACTTAAGAGAGACACCCTGTGGCTGCAATTGTGGTCCACAGTGAAATCTCGGTGGCGCAGTGCTCCAGCACCACGATGTAGCAGCAGGGCCTCCACTTGTCTTGTGATCCTCGGTTCTTCACAGAGAGATGGCCGCCGCTTCGTTCTCTGTCACTGTGACTTCTCTCACCAGGCTGGAAGCGTCTGCGCCATCTAACCACCGTGCCACATGCTGGCGCGTTGTTGCCGCAAAGGCCGTAAACTCAAGATGGATTCTTCTAGCGTTGTCCCGATTCAGACGTTAAAACTAATTATGCACGGTCCTCCACTTTATAAGTGGGCTGCGCCGTTTTGTTTTGGCTCCTTGCGCTACGGTAATGTGGCGTGAGGATTTCAGTGTGTACAACGACTGCACGCATGTTTCTGCAAACAAACAAAACATTAATTACGTAATTTTTTCCAGATTTACATAAACGATCTGGTTGATGGTACTGACAGCGGCCTTAGACTGTTTGCCGATGATGCTGTAATCCACAGGAAAGTAGTATCACACGAAAGTTGTAAACAAATCAATGAGGATTTGAAGAAAATAAATGCGTGGTCTAATGACTGGCAGTTATCTCTCAATATTAGTAAGCGTAATCTACTGCGTATAACAAGGCGAAAATCCCCATTCATGTATGAGTACAAAATAAATGATCAGTCTTTGGAAGCGGTAATATCAGTCAAGTATCTGGGTGTGACTATTCGAAATGATCTCAAATGGGATGATCAAATTACACAAGAAACGGGTAAGGCGAACTCTAGATTGCGGTTTATTGGTAGAATCCTGAAGCGATGCAGTCCTTCAACAAAGAAAATAGCTTACAATACGTTAGTTCGTCCAGTATGGTTCGTCTGTATGGGACCCTTACCAGTTGGGTCTGATTCAAGAGATTGAGAAGGTCCAAAGAAGAGCGGCAAGATTCGTGACTGGCACATTTAGCCATCGCGACAGCGTTACAAATCTCATAGAAAGTTTGAAGTGGGACACACTTGCAGATAGACGACGCGCTAAAGAGAAGGGGCTGCTCTCTAAATTCCGAAATTCGATCTTCACCAAGGATGTAGAGCATGTATTATTACCACCAACTTTCAGATCGCGTAATGATCATCATTCAAAGATGAGGGAAATAAGAGCTTGTACTGAGGCGTTCAGACGTCGTTTTTCCCTCGCGCGATCCGCGAGTGGAACAGAGGTAGGGAAATACGTCTGGCGCGAATTGTGCCCTCCGCCACACACCGCTTGGTGGCTCGCGGAGTATAAATGTAGATGTATGTACGTGTAGAAACTGTATGACACCTATATTATTATGTCGGTACACATTGAACAATGAGGGTGGACATTTATCAACTCAGTGTGCGGAATTTGCGGTGATGCAGCTTTTAAAATAAGGAGTTTAGTTCGTGTTACAATTAAATGGTTAACTCGGAATAACATCCCGTCATATAATTCTTGTCTTTGAAGTCGCCGAGCAAAAGTCATTAAAAGATAGCGAAGATTTACAGGAGGGCCGGCCGCTGTGGTCGAGCTGTTCTGGGCGCTTCAGTCCGGAACCGCGCGGCTGCTACGGTCGTAGGTTCGAATCCTGCCTCGGGCATGGATGTGTGTGATGTCGTTACGTTAGTTAGGTTTAAATAGTCCTAAGTTCTAGGGGACTGATGACCTCAGATGTTAAGTCCCATAGTGCTCAGAACCATTTACAGATAGTCTGCTCTAGCGTGGAAAGAAAACAGGAATTCATGTTTGCTTCCTGTTGTGCTCAATAATTTTGTATCACTATACTAAAGCTGGGAATCATTCGAGATGTTTTCGCGAAACAGTTGGCGTCAGAACTTGAAGCCGCCGGCAAGCGTCGTGGAGGCCGGAGTGCGTGAGAAGCGACACAGCCGAGACGCGGCGATTAGGCAGGTACGGACGGAGATAGAGGCCGCCGCCAACAACCAGGGACGCAGTGTTCCTCACACGCAGAGTGTCCTAGAGCTATGGCGACAAGGCAGCGGGTTTCCGTCCTCAACACTTCCGAGCTCATTCGTCCCCTTCCCCGCCACAATTGCTCTACAGTCCATTACAACTGCAACACCAAGTAGGATAGCAAATAGCAAAATTTTTCCTATTGTGCATGTAGAGTACAGTAGGAAGAAAACATGATTAAATTTGTAGGTGAAATTTCTCCACGCATATCTGCAGGGTGAGGCAGCAGAACAGCTCCAGTCAACAGACTTCGGATAACAAATACGTGTACCCCACCCCTTTCATGCTGCTTCACTATGCCAGTGTTCATCAGCTTTAGTGGCTGGCGTGGCGGAGTACCAGGCTCTCGGCTACGTGTGACCAGACGTCTGGCGGGTGAGGTGTCTGGAGAACTTGCTGGCCACGGCAGCATTCGAGCACCGTCTGTGTCGAGGTAGGTGAAGGCGGCGTCAGTAACATGCGTCTCGGACACCTCGAAGACAGTGCACAATGACGGAGCTTAACATGTCAGAAATGTAACGCCTGTTGTCCAAATTACCGTCTATAAGGACCAGAGGGAGCACGGTTGTGTACCCAATGGCACCCTTTCCCATCACGCCAGGTGCTGGGCCCATGTGATGTATGGCGATGACCTCCGTTCTCCTCGGAATCATCACATACGGATATGTCCATCGAAATGCTGTACACAGAATTTGGATTCGGTTAAAAAGGCGACGTGGTGCCATTCCAATGTTCGGTGTAGTCGTTGCCTTACCACTGTCGGCGCACTTCTCTCTCCTGCCGTGTCAATGGTAACCCCAACAGTAGTTGGGGTGCTCCACATAAAGGTGTTCGTTCTTTCCGCGCGTTATACGAGATTGGAATAATAGAGAATCGTGAAGGTGGTTCGATGAACTCTCTGCCAGGCACTTAAATGTGATTTGAAGAGTATCCAGGTAGATGTAGATGTAGATAGATGCAGATGATGATGTTTGGTTTTGTAGGGCGCTCAACTGCGCGGTCATCAGCGCCCGCACAAAAGTACCAATTTTTTCACAGTCCAATTCCTTCTGCAGTTCAATCGATCCACTGTCATGAATGATGATGATGAGTAAATGATGACGACAACACGAACACGCAGTCTCCGGGCAGAGAAAATCCCCAATCCGGCCGGGAATCAAACCCGGAACCACGAGCTGCAGACAAATTTGATGGATCACTTGATGTAAATCAACTAAATTAAACTGTTGTAATGTACCATTCAAACCGGGACGTTCTTTTATGGACCCCCTGTCGATTGTGTGTCGCTATCTTCACCCATCTTGCAGCTGCAGAACCGATTCACTGTCCAGTATAGCTGTTAAACCCTGCAAGTAGAATCGAACCTTTACCCTTTGATCTGGAGCTTTTCTTTTTCGATTAACACGTGCAGTTACTCTTTCAGATAAATCGTTAAGTAATGTTAATCTGGCGACCGTGTGTCTAAGGCTGCGGCCACTGTGGCTCCGATATCGGTGGACTCCGCTGAAGTCCGACATCGGCCGGGACAGCCGATCTTTTCAAAGCAGTGCGCCACTACGTGCGCGGCCAAACTACAGCCGATCTAATCTCCCGAACGTACGGACTTCAGACCACAGTCGGTGAAATTCAAATCAGTTTGTTTTCTTCGGTGAACTCGACCGACGTTCTCGCACATAAAACAGGGAGCGTGAGGAACTGATAAGTGAAGTCCAAGAAAAGCTGAGTTTGTGACTCGTGAGGATAAAAATATCACACTCGGTATACAGTTCGGAATATATCAACTGAAATCGCACGTTTAATGACTACCTCAAATAGCCAAAACCTTTATTGGAAATTTTAGGCATAGATTATAACCTCAAAGAGTAATTTGTTCAAGTGGCGTATCTTAGAGGCTTATAGCTACTGTACTGAATCTTTTTTGTGGTAGGTTGTCATCAGCTGTCTACAAGTTATTATTACTGTTTACTGCTGTTTTATCCCAGTAGGGTAGTGATTCTATTAATATGAAGTGGTTTGCAAATGTGTACGGTATGTATTTCCACTTTTAAGTGCTTTAGGCTTTCAGACTATCATGTTCCTCACTTCATGCTTCTCTTTCACTCGTGTGCCAAATGACAGTCGTTGAAGGTTAACTTACAACCGTCTGCACAACTATAAATGAATACAGCGAAGCAGAGTGTTTATAACTTTGGTTTCAAGGTCAACACGAATTTTCTCGAGTATGTAACAGAACGTTTCTCCCATTGTAAGAGGTCCGTGACTAAGGATTTTTTTTGCTAGCGCACTCGAGCAGATGTAACTTGGATGGATTGCTCACGCACTGCCTGCGATATGTAAGCTACAGTAGAATCGCAGACCAGAGAGCAGTGTCGGCAGCAGCAGAAGTAGTAGCCCGCAGTCGAGCGGTTGGGTCAGGTCTCTCTTAGAGAGCTGTTGTCAAGTTGTATAGCTCACAGAGAGCACCTGTGTCTTCTGTGGAATTGCGGCGGCCGGTCGTGGAGGGCGATGGCGGTGCCTGAGCGATGGAGTATAAGGTAAAACAAAACAAAATTAATATTTGTTGCCACGCGCATATGTAATTTGTAACAACTGATTTTGTACTATTGTTGTATCAAGTCCCAAGTAAATGTTTTTTAAAAAAACTTTTAATAATAATCTTTCTTATAAAAATAACTTTTTACAATCATTCATCTGAATTTAAAGATTTTACTAATTTCTCCTATCCATGGTCATCCCGATTATCGTAAAGAAAAATCAGTTGTTTCTTTTTGTACATAACAAATCTGGCGGCCACCATTGCACTGGGCTCTGCCAGAAAAATTTCTTATCTGAGCAGATATATACACGTTATCCGGCGACATATAGAGGTAAGAATTTTCAGGTTATTCAGAATGACTTTTCAGGGCCATGGCGCAACATTGCTGACATCCAGATTTACAAGGTTATATTCACAGTCAGTTAATTACTGAAAGGTTATATGATTGCCACTTTTATTGGGAGGTTAGACTTTTATTGGGAGGTTACGGAATTATGAACTGATGGGAGGTTACACCGTCATCTCATATATTCGCAAAACTTGCCTGGTTATTCCGATAGCTGCCGGCCGCGGTGGTCTCGCGGTTAAGGCGCTCAGTCCAGAACCGCGTGACTGCTACGGTCGCAGGTTCGAATCCTGCCTCGGGCATGGATGTGTGTGATGTCCTTAGGTTAGTTAGGTTTAAGTAGTTCTAAGTTCTAGGGGACTGATGACCACAGATGTTAAGTCCCATAGTGCTCAGAGCCATTTGAACCATTCCGATAGCTGAGAACGCAACGTTCTTTATGAGACAGGAAAGCTCATTCACATGCATTCGGCGTCTCTGACGGTAGATGCCGCTATGCAGCACTCGTATCCAAAAACCGTGCTATCCACCGTACCCTAAGAGGTTAAAATCTTACCTGCTTCATGTTGTTGTTGTTGTTGTCTTCAGTCCTGAGACTGGTTTGATGCAGCTCTCCATGCTACTCTATCCTGTGCAAGCTGCTTCATCTCCCAGTACCTACTGCAACCTACATCCTTCTGAATCTGCTTAGTGTACTCATCTCTCGGTCTCCCTCTACGATTTTTACCCTCCACGCTGCCCTCCAATGCTAAATTTGTGATCCCTTGATGCCTCAAAACATGTCCTACCAACCGATCCCTTCTTCTAGTCAAGTTGTGCCACAAACTTCTCTTCTCCCCAATCCTATTCAATACCTCCTCATTAGTTACATGATCTATCCACCTTATCTTCAGTATTCTTCTGTAGCACCACATTTCGAAAGCTTCTATTCTCTTCTAAATAAATTCTAATCTAACTTAACCTCCTCGACCCTGCCAAAAACTGACGAAGACGCACTATGACGACGCAGTCGGCCGATGTTATCGGGCGACCTCTGTCGACGCCGTCAGACGACCGTTGTTGGTGCCACGGTGACCGCAGCCTCACAGTTAGTTCAGACAGCCGTAAGGTTCAAATGGCTCTGAGCACTATGGACCTTAACATCTGAGGTCATCAGTCCCCTAGAACTTAGTACTACTTAAACCTAACTAACCTAAGGACGTCACGCACATCCATGCTCGAGGCGGGATTCAAACCTGCGACCGTATTGGTCACGCGATTCCAGACTGAAGCGCCTAGAACCGCTCGGCCACACCGGCCGGCCAGGCAGTAAGGCACAGTCGGTAGATGTAATAAGTCACGGACAATAACCTCAGACGGAGACCGACAGATGGGTACTACCACTATTTCCTTTCGTCCGTCTACGGAGATGGCGTCGCACGAAGTCTTACTGGGGGGCACTTCTACAAACAACGTCTGCATCAGTTCATCCATTGTCAGAAAAAAGTGTCGCATTGAAGAGCGATTGTGGAGAGAAGGGCCAACACATCATCAAGTTTCACGGTCGCAGCTTGTTTTTCCGAGACGATAATATCAACTTTATGACGACGCCCCGTTATCAATATCTACGGCACCGACTCGAACACTGAGAAATCTGTCCTGCCTTGACACCACTTTTACGAAGCTACCTTCTTACTGTGCAGGGACGTTGTGACTCGGCCCGCTTCTGAGAACTTCTCCTCGTACTTATTGCCTAGCTGGTCAGCGTGACCCCTCCCCCTGTGACGAGCGTATAGTGCCGCCCGCGGCTAATCAGCTGTGAAGCTTCGCAGAGAACTCCCCGCCCAGTGGAGGCCCCTCGAGAGCCGGCGCCAGCTGCAGATGGCACGCTTCCACCTCGCGGGCTGCCAGGTCAAACAATACACTATTCGCGGTGACGTTCGGTTCCGCAACGGTATTCAGTTCAAGACTAACACTCAATTCTGTGCTAGCAAAGTCGACGGTGCTGCTCTAAGAATCAATCACACATACGTCTGAACTACATATCGAGGTGAAAACCTGCACCACAATCAACAGCCCAATGATACAGGTCGGGCAAATAAAAGTTGCCCGGACGAGTGGTTACGATTGGACGAGGCTTGTTTTTTTTTAAGTAAGCACCGTTTTGAAATTTAAAAAAAGACGTGCTAAAGATATCTCAATAAATTTATTTTTACATGAAAGCCTGTACCTTAATCTACGCACTGACGCCATTACAGTCTGATTCTTCCTTGATTACGTTGTGTATTGAGTGTTTAAGATGCCTCCGATAATCGTGAGTCCCGGCGACTGTGAAGTACGGGCTCTTATAAGATTTCTTAGTGCTAAAGGCATAAAAGCGATCGATATTCAGCGTGAGATCTGTGAAGTTTACGGAGAAAACATTATGAGTGATGGAATGGTAAGAAAGTGGGTGAGACCATTTAAAGACGGCCGCACAAATGTGCATGATGAACAACGGTGTGGGCGTCCTCCGGTCGTTAATGAAAGTTTGGTGCAGGAAGTGGACAATAAGGTGAGAAAAAACAGACGCTTGACGATTTCCTCTTTGCGGGATGACTCTACTAATGTTTCTCGTAGTATTTTGTGTGGCATTGTGACCGAGCACTTGAATTACCAAAAATTGTGCGCACGTTGGGTGCCGAAAACGTTGACGGGTGTGCACAAAACCAAACGTTTAGACAGTGCATTGACTTTCCTTGAGCAGTACCACAACGACGGTGATCATTTCCTAAGCCAAATTTTCACGGGAGATGAAACATGGGCTGCCTACGTCATACCGGAATCAAAGCAACAGTCCATGGAAGTTGAGCAAGGGCAACGTTTTTGGTGCAAGACAATGACCGTCTGCATGTGGCGAATCAGACCAAAGATCTCATCACATCCTCTAGATCATCCTCCGTACAGCCCCGATCTTGCGCCCAGTTACTACCATCTGTTCCTGCACTTGAAGAAGCACCTGGGCGGTCGGCGTCTTCAGGACGATGACGAAGTCAAAACAGTGGTGATGCAGTGGTTAACAAGTCAGGCGGCAGACTTCTTTGAGGAGGGTATTCAAAAACTGGTACAACGTTATAACAAGTGCCTCCAATATTGACGGAAATTATGTAGAAAAGTAGATTAAGGTACATGCTAGCATGTAAAAATAGAATTATTGAGATATCTTAGCACGTCTTTTTTAATTTCAAAACGGTACTTACTTAAAAAAACACGCCTCGTAGTTTGTAATTAACGGAAGAGGAAAAGACATACAGTTACTTCCAGCAGGATGGATCAACTGCTCACACAGCTGGCCGAATCCTGCAGCACATTCACACACTCTTCACGCCTGACAGAGTTGTTAACAGAGGTCAGTCTGGTTGCGGCCCTAGCTGACCACCCAGGTCACCTGATCTATCAGCGGCGATTACTTTGTATGGAGGTAGCTCATCTCTAAGCTGTACCGCAACAACAATCACGACCTTCAAGAACTGCAGCAGTACATTTCGGATGAAATTGCATCAATGCCAGCAGTCCAGCTTTGATCAGATTTCACCATCTGCTGACCAGGCACCAATAGCTGAATGGTGGTTAGGGTGGTACTGTATTTTCTTTCCTCTGCTGTGTTCCTTTGTACCCTGGAGTCCTTTTCTGCGGGCCACTTTCATTTGACCCGCCCTGTATAAATGATTCGGTCTCGTAAACTGACCTACGGCCGGGAGAGCGGTGTGCTGACCACATGCCCATACGTATCCGCATCCAGCGACGCCAGTGGGCTGAGGATGACACGGCGGCCGGTCGGTATCGTTGCGCCTCCATGGCCTGTTCGGGCGGATTTTTTTGTGCAGATGATTAATACTAATGAAATGTGTCACGTCACTGTGAAAATTAATCACTGTCAAGTAACCACGAGCTAAAATAAGCGAATCAAGGACGCGGTTTATGTTCTTTTTGACATACAGTCCTTCAGGGTACTTCAAGATGAGTCTGAGTTTCGTTGTCACTGAGGAGCCAATTACTACTGAGTACTTCGGCGAAATTTTGGCGAATGCACAGGTCAAGGAGGAAATACGTTACTCTTACTTTTCGAAGTTACATCCATTTCACGCAAATTTACGCTATTTTGTTGCCATGCGAAAGATTGTCTCTCAAAATTTTGGTGTTTCAATGCAAACACTAACTATTCTCGAAACATGTTTTACATCTATTGTATTCACGAAATACATTTCGCATCAAGCAGATAAAAGTGGCAAGGAGAAAACACCGTACCAACGAGTAGTTTACTGTCATGAGGTCCCTTGTTTGTACGCTAGAACCGTGTGTAGTTGTTAGGGTTAGGCAACAGCTGTGGCACAAATAGATGGCAACGTAGATCAGCAACGATTTTCAATGATTTATTGAAAAACGTTTTACAATACTTAACTAGAATATGAAGATGGTGCGTGGCCATATACTGTGCATCAGTGTTCCGTCTTCAAGCACTGGTACATTTCTAACTCCAGTGCATGAAACTAACATTAGTTTTATAATGATGGACTTTTCTTGTCTCTTGCTGTAGATGGAGTCCTAAGACACTTAGACACAGTCCATGTTGAGGTACCTTCCTTCAGTTACTGACTAATTGCTGAATGGAGCCATGTGTCTCCTTATTCCGCATCTGGCGAGTAGCTGTTGTAACATTACAGGACATATTGGGACATATTGAAGTATTCGATACTTTTGACTTTTAGGGGATGTCGATACAGATATGCAAAATGTAAAGGGAAACTTTGGTGATGTTTAAATATTGTACTGTGTCAATATTAGGACATTTTGCACAGAAAGAACAAAAATAGAATTAATGTAAATATATATTAGTGTTAGTAACCTATTTTCATTCAGTTTTGTAATTATATTTCATTTTGTAAAAGAAAGACTCACTGTTTGCTGTAGCTCTGATTAATTGTATAAATTATCAGTTTTGAGCTAAATTATTTCGTATAATATGGACAAGATACTTTTAAAAACTCACCAGCTAAAGAGAAAGTCTGTAAATGAACGTTTAATGCACACTTCTGGAACTTTCTATGGAGAAATTCTATATTATGATCGCAAAAATACGAAAACTTGTGAAAACTGTTTCATAACCTAATTTCGAAAGACGATTTGTATCAAGAAATATTGCTAAAAAGATTTATTTACGTTTTGAAACACGATTTAAATCATTTTACATATAAATAGTTGTTCTAAATCACTCAAGAAATATCCAGAATCAAATGTCAAGATATTTCTGGAAACATCGGTACAAATCTGGTGAAGGTTATCCAGAAGCTGGTAGAAAAATGTTATAAAATCTATTTGGAAATTATGCTTGTAAGAATTTATATGTACTGATCCTTTTACTTACTTTAATCTGTACTAAAATTCTGTAATGTCTAATTTAGTTTTAAGTCGTGAATTGCTATCGTATTGTAAACAAAACATTGTCAAAGACTCTCATTGTTTGGAAAGATATTAATACACCTAGGAGTTGTCAGTTGCCAGTTCGGATATGGAGTGCGGTTAGCTCGGAGAGTCAGTTGTTGAGTCTGTGAAGTCTGTCAGTTCTGTTTGTAAATAAACGTCTGTAATGAAGAATTACTTGTTGTCGTCAATATGAACTCGAGACCTTTTGCACGAAGCAGACACCTCCTAATGCAACGTTTTAATTTGGTGTTGAGGAGCTGAAATGTTATACTGTCCACTTGGGAACGATTTGTGTTATGTACAGCGCAAGAGTAACGTAGTTCTTAGTGCGTGTATCCTCTTTGGAACTTAACCATAAATATATTGCGCCTAAGTCATAGGCAGCTCATTGCTATCCTATGTAGGCTGTGTCCCGTATCTTTTCTAGAACTCAGCAGAAATACAGGTATGCACTGGTTGTAAGGTGTCAGGCAAATCCAACACCTTCCATGAAAACCTTGACATGATAAGCATATCCAGTAGTATGTCACATAGCTCCGAATAAATCGTGACATTAAATTAACCAAAGTAATACGAGTAACGAGTGAGCAAATGGAATACCACAGACTAACACAAGAATGCTTAAATGCATGTCATACCTTCCCACCGTGAGACAGACGCAGTTCCGAGGGGAAAGACGAGAACAGAAGCCGAGAGCAGAACCGTCTTAAGCTAGAAGGCCCTACGTTAAGGGACGGACTGGACACCCACGTCGCCAGCTAACCAGTAGGACAACGCCAGCTGCAAGTTTTAGCGTGAGACTTTTTCGCGCCTCTGTTACGTCAAGGACCACCCCCCAGCCCATGTTAAAAGCTAGAGCTCTCCAGAAAAACGGTATAGATCTTACGATAACACAAAAAGGGCCACACCACCCGCAAGTTTTAGCGTGAGACTTTTTCGCGTCCTTGTTACGTTAGGACCACCCCCCAGCCCATGTTAAAATATAGAGCCCTCCAGAAGAATAGTATAGATCTTACCATAACGCTAAAAGAACCACGTCAGCTGCAAGTTTTAGTGCGAGACTTTTTCGCGTCTCTGTTATGTTGCAAACTTCAAAAACATTGCCCCACTACTAAAAGTATAACGTTTCTCATTGAATAGACATAATTTTTGTAGGCAGAGCTTAAGGTTAACATTGAGACCCTGATTGGCCAGATAAAAACATAGCCAGATAGTTTTTTTTAAAACCAACTTCGGTAAATGGTAGTAAGGAGAAGTTAGGAGAAGTTAGTTAGTTCCGAGACGGCGAGCTGAATGGCTGCTGCGCTGGTCGCCGTCCCCTGACGAACACCAACAAGGTAATGAACGCACGCGATGCTGCATAACAGCGCATAAAGCTTCACTCAGAACTGCAGAAGTCTCATCTGTTACACCCCGTTTTTGCGTAATACTAGTGTCGATCGTCAATTAAAGCTCATGGTGTTCACATTTGCCACTTGAAGTAAAAATCTGAAACGCGATGATTTTTCTGTTATATAGTTATTGAGAAGCCACATCAGCCACTGTAATTTACGACAAGTTAGATAAGTAATTAAAGATAATTGAGGGTCACTGTAGACCATTTTGAATTTAAACCTAGATTATAGATGTGATATGGCATAGGTCATCCTTCGATCCATTGTAGAACTTGGAAACCCATTCAGGGAATATTCGTTCACATTCTCGTTGAACGCAGTTGGTTTTTACCATCCTGTATTAAAACACTTCCTTTTATCAATAGTGCAATTTATAAACGATGTTTTGTGAGTACAGTAAAATTTCCAATGGTAAACTTAACTGCTTTTTCGACGTTATTTTACCAGCTAACTAAAAATAGGAAAGCCTTGAACCCCTTCCATTAAATTTAGTTAGTATTAAGATTCTTTTACAGGGAGTGCAGCTGACGCTGAAATCATTAAGTATTTGGTTATATCATCGCTAATCTCATTGAACTCTTCTGAATTCTACATGTCATGTGTGGTCTGGCGTCTCCTTACCAGCAACAGGTCACAGGTTCAAACTAGTCAATTCCCTAAAAAACACGCTCAGAGCGTCGTTGCGCGAAAGTGGTAGGGAGACACGATATAGAACAAACAGACACCACGCAGACTGTTAGAAGGTGTTTTCCCTTAAGCCACTCAGTAGTCTTAGCTTAGGAAGCACCTGCAAGAACGCTCTGTAGACACTTATAGACGCTTCCACGAATTCAAAACAATTCCAATGGATGATTAAGTTCGCTTTTGTGAAGAGAAAATTTTGCACTACTAGATATGAAATGAGAAGTATGTATTCGGTACTCCTCAAGGAGTGCTTATCTTAGCCCCTCCGTGAGAAGGCCTTCTATCACAGAAGTCAAACAAGTACATAGCTACGTCATCAGTTAGGATAGTGAACAATGATTGTGAATAAATTTAATTAAATCTAATCGATATTTCTTGACAGAAAACCTACCGTGTAGCGTTCTATAGCATGGTTGAACAGTGAGGAAAACTTTCCTAAGACTGCGCTCCATGTGTTATGCTCGCCGCACTAAGCGGTACATTTTCGTAATTAGCTGTGTAAGTAATGAGTAAATATTGTTCTGACATGTATCCGGTATGGTCTAGACATATGCCGTATAATGTATTTCCTAAGCGGTACTTACGTTAATGAACGTCATTATGCATAAAGCGGCCAAAACATGTCGTTGCCGCCGGTGTTTCTTGACAAATGAATTATACTACAGATGACGAGGTGCGAATTTCAGATCAATATGAACCGAACGGCTATTTTGTGACATCAGATGTCACGGTTAAAGATACATGTCAGATTTCATATCGTAGCTCTGAAGGTAAAGTGCCCTGTTGGGTGGTTTCTGAATTATAGCTTGTCTGCAACGGAAAAAATGCTATTTATAGCTGCTGACGCATAGAAGAACTGTCAGAAATGCGTCGATTTTGTACGATTTGCGAAATAAAGTGGCAGAAAATGTTACGCCGACTGTTAAAATGTTACCCTTCTCATACGTCATTGTGTCTTGAGTTACAGCTACTATTTCAAGACATAGTAGCCTTCACAGAGGAGTATATTGACGGGAATAATTACCGGGAATGAGGATGACATCTGAATAAATACAAACAGCTTGTCATCCTGTCTTGCGATGAAAATTGTCTGACGTAATAGATCGAACTAAATGATGGCGACACACTGTTCCCGTACAAGTCACTAGTGCCTTTTATTGCACGCGCGAACAGAGGATTACGAATACTACAGAGTCAAGCACGAATTGCGTCCGGGGAAGAAAACATGTGTCACTAACGATCTGGCCTGCTCAGAACAAGAAGTTAGAGAAATACGAAGCCACCGAGTCGCTGAGAAGAAGCGTACGAGTCAGAGGTCAGATGAGTAATGAAACATTTCCACTACTCTGGAGAGAACCGAGGATAATAAATTGGCGGAATAAGAAAACCACAGACTCTCCCCTAGTCGGGCATGAGCTGCTCGCGGGGAAGAAACATAAGAGTAACAACCCCTTTCGGGGCAGAAACGAAGCGGTTCTGCGACTCTTGTGGAATATGCCTTAGTAGCGAATACATACTATATGAACAGCCCTTCTCATAATGCAACAAGCTGCAAGTTAATTTGATTATCAAAGGTCTTCACGCTTAACACTCGTGTACTGAGCGCGACGGAAAGCGTACGTTCGCTTTCCATCTTCTAGTGGAATGGTGGTGTGTCATAGTCCGTCTCCTTATACAGGTATCGGCAGCGGGCATTTAAATCTCGCAACGGCCGTTCCATTTACGTAGCTGGCAAATCGCTTGCGTTGTTCACCGCGCCCTACACAAACACAGATAGTATCAAAAAACCGCGAAAACCACCATAGATCACCAAGGGGTATTGTCATGATTCCTCATCTTACGGGAACAATCTTCCTTCCAAGCGAAAATAGCGGATATCCTGTGTAATCCTAAATAACGCTGTCGGATTTTGGCAAGCGTGCACTCGGAGGATATTTTAGGTCAGAACAGATGAGCAACAGAAGTAACTTGAGAACTCAATAGATTGTATGGCATTGTCTTACACGCGTGTCTAGTATGCTTGTGTATTCCATCATTAAAGGTTTCCCGAGCTGACCAGAACCATAAGAATTTCCAGCTCAGGATACCATTGACCTTAATCGGATCGCTGAGTGACATCAGTTCTCATTTTTGAGACGTTTGTATTCCTTTTTGCCTGCTTCATTTATTGCATTTTTATATTTTCTCCTTTCATCAATTAAATTCAGTATTTCTTCTGTTACCCAAGCATTTCTATTAGTCCTCGTCTTTTTACCTACTTGATCCTCTGCTGCCTTCACTACCTCATCCCTGAAAGCTACCCATTCTTATTCTACTGTATTTATTTCCCCCATTCCTAACAATTGTTCCCTTATGCTCTCCCTGAAACTCTGTACAACCTCTGGTTCTTTCAGTTTATCCAGGTCCCATCTCCTTAAATTCCCACCTTTTTGCAGTTTCTTCAGTTTTAGTCTACAGGTCATAACCAATAGATTGTGGTCAGAGTCCACATCTGCCCCTGGAAATGTCTTACAATTTAAAACCTGGTTCCTAAATCTCTGCCTTACCATTATATAATCTATCTGATACCTTTTAGTATCTCCAGGGTTCTTCCATGTATACAACCTTCTTTCTTGATTCTTAAACCAAGAGGATGTAGATGAAGATGAAATGGGAGATACGATACTGCGTGAAGAGTTTGACAAAGCACTGAAAGACCTGAGTCGAAACAAGGCTCCCGGGGTAGACAACATTCCATTGGAACTACTGACGGCCTTGGGAGAGCCAGTCCTGAAAAACTCTACCATCTGGTGAGCAAGATGTATGAAACAGGCGAAATACCCTCAGACTTCAAGAAGAATATAATAATTCCAATCCCAAAGAAAGCAGGTGTTGACAGATGTGAAAATTACCGCACAATAAGTTTTATAAGCCATAGCTGCAAAATACTAACACGAATTCTTTACAGACGAATGGAAAAACTAGTAGAAGCCGACCTCGGGGAAGATCAATTTGGAGTCCATAGAAATACTGGAACACGTGAGGCAATACTGACCTTACGACTTATCTTAGAAGAAAGATTAAGGAAAGGCAAACCTACGTTTCTAGCATTTGTAGACTTAGAGAAAGCTTTTGACTTTGTTGACTGGAATACTCTCTTTCAAATTCTAAAGGTGGCAGGGCTAAAATACAGGGAGCGAAAGGCTATTTACAATTTGTGCAGAAACCAGATGGCAGTTATACGAGTCGAGGGGCATGAAAGGGAGTAAGACATGGTTGTAGCCTCTCCCCGATGTTATTCAATCTGTATATTGAGCAAGCAATAAAGGAAACAAAAGAAAATTTCGGAGTAGGTATTAAAATCCATGGAGAAGAAATAAAAACTTTGAGGTTCGCCGATGACATTGTCATTCTGTCAGAGACAGCAAGGGACTTGGAAGAGCAGTTGAATGGAATGGACAATGTCTTGAGAGGAGTATATAAGATGAACATCAACAAAAGCAAAACGAGGATAATGGAATGTAGTCGAATTAAGTCGGGTGATGCTGAGGGAATTAGATTAGGAAATGAGACACTTAAAGTAGTAAAGGAGTTTTGATATTTGGGGAGAAAAATAACTGATGATGGTCGAAGTAGAGAGAATATAAAATGTAGACTGGCAATGGCAAGGAAAGCGTTTCTGAAGAAGAGAAATTTGTTAACATCGAATATAGATTTAAGTGTCAGGAAATCTTTTCTGAAAGTAGTTGTATGGAGTTTAGCGATGTATGGAAGTGAAACATGGACGATAAATAGTTTGGACAAGAAGAGAATAGAAGCATTCGAAATGTGGTGCTACAGAAGAATGCTGAAGATTAGATGGGTAGATCACATAACTAATGAGGAAGTATTGAATAGGATTGGGGAGAAGAGAAGTTTGTGGCACAACTTGACAAGAAGAAGGGATCGGTTGGTAGGACACATTCTGAGGCATCAAGGGATCACCAATTTAATATTGGAGGGCAGCGTGGAGGGTAAAAATCGTAGAGGGAGACCAAGAGATGAATACATTAAGCAGATTCAGAAGGATGTAGGTTGCAGTAGGTACTGGGAGATGAAGCAACTTGCACAGGATAGAGTAGCATGGAGAGCTGCATCAAACCAGTCTCAGGACTGAAGACCACAACAGCAACAGCACATTTTTGAGGACGCGGAAGAAAGGATGAAAGTATTACAATTTATTTAATGTTTGAGTTTATTCTAAGATTGTCTCGAACTTAAGAGAGCATCCCTTCGATTTGAGTGTGTATTCTGAAAAACACTGGTAAGTTCATTTCAAAATAGTGAACGGGTTTAATTCGTAAAAGAACATTGTGAACGAAATTAGGATTATTTTGAGTTCCGTGTTTTATCGCAATATCAGTAGTTGCAGATTTTGCAGTTCACGCTGTAACAATAATGCGGAGAAACAGGCAGTCCTACTGACACGCACTCAGACCTTGCGGACGATATCAATGGCGATCTCAGACTTTTCGCAAATGATTCTCTTATCTACATTGAAGCACAGTCTGCAAAAATCTGCACTAATGTTCAATTATATCTTCATAAGATTTGAAAGTGATGCAAAGATTGACAATTTGCTTTACATGTTCGGAAACGCAAAATCGTGCACTTCACAAAATGAGAAAACATATCTTACGACTATAGAATCAGTGAGTAACAGTAGGGCTCTGTTAATTCTGAGTGTAACAGTGTGGACGTTACATAGGCTCATCCGTGGGTAAAACAGGCTGCAGACTTCGGTTTATTGGTAGAATACTGGGGAAATGCAATCAGTCTACAAACGAGGTTGTTTACAAATCATTCGTGTGCGACCAATCATAGAATGTTGCTCAAGTGTACGAGACCAGTGCCAAATAGCAGTAAAAGAGAATATTGAACGTGTAAAGAGACGGACGGCACCAACTGTCACAGTTTTGTTTGATACCTAGGAGGCTGTTACAGAGATGCTGAAAGAACTGAACTGGCAGACTTCTCAAGATGGACGTAAGCTATCCCGAGAAAGCTTGCTTACAAAATTTCGCGGGCAAGAGCTCTATCGACTGATCTACCCAAGCACACCTCACTACCCGTCCTCATAGCTTCAATTCTGCCATTACCTCGTCTCCTACCTTCCACACTTGACAGAATCTTTCCTGCGAGCCTTGCAGAACTAACACTACTGGAAAAAAAGGATATTGCGGAGACATGGCTTAGCCACAGCTTGGGGGATGTTTCCAGAATGAAATTTTCACTCTGCAGCGGAGTGTTCACTGATATGAAATTTACTGGAAGATTAAAACTGTGTGACGGACCGATTTTGTGAATAATGTTTCTCATAATTTTCATCTCCGTGAAAACAGTTCAATTTCCTTAAAAATAATCTTCGTCACTGTCCATGCAAACCCACCGAAAAAATTAAGAATATGGAGAAAATAAAACAGCGTACTACTTTGCGCCAGTTGAGAATTGTTGAAGGGATCTCGACAAAAACTCGCCCGTTTGTCGGCAAATTACGGAGCTAGAAATTCAAGATCATGTAACTGGTTTGCATATCGCGACAGTCAACACAAATTGACACGGAATTTTCTCCGAAACGAGAAGTGGGAAAGTACGGCGGCGCGGCGGTGTTTAGCACCCACACTCGGCAGGCGCCCAAAACCGGATTTCTCTTGCTCACCATGGATCGAATACCTAGCAGCATACAGTAGAGCACGCTACGGTCTTCTACTTATCCCACCACCTGCAACTGTCGTCTCGCAGTTTTCGTTTCTATTACAGTAAGAAGAACTGTTCTTCATTTGTCTTCCTACCTTTGGTCTCGTATTCCTCTCTCTCGAAGTTCTACTAGTCTCGCACTAAGAGTACATACAAATGTAGAATTGTCGTGCCGTAGCTACCTTGACAGAGTCCTTCCAAATCAGTCCGAAGCCAGCAGGACACAAAGATAGCTAGCTGTTGCGGCTACTGGGCGTCAGCTTACCTGTAACAGAAACAACGCAAAACCTTAATAGGCGATACTTCTTTCAGTGTGGTGGCATTACATTTACTATTATCTGCTGGAAATAAAAACTGAAGGCAGTAACAAAGACGGAGAATTAACAACAGTAAGATCCAGCCCTGTCTAGGAAAGCGGGAGCGCAGTGATGAAAGATGACGGGGACGTCAATTGCTAAGACTGACAATCACAGCCGAAAATAGATACTATTTACTGCCCTTTTATTTCTACTTTCAAACAGCTGTATTTATTGCTTTCCAATTATCTGTCTTCGATTTCGAAGTTTTGAGGCTCCATCTTCAGACCCACAATGCAAGAATCGAGGCACTAATTTTAGTTAGATAGTTAGTCAGTCAGTTGCACATGTCAGTTCAAGTAGGGTTGGGTTGATTGGGAGAGGAGACCAGAGAGAGAGGTCATCGGTCTCATCGGACTAGGGCAGGACGGGGAAGGAAGTCGGTTGTGCCCTTTGAAAGGAACCATCCCGGCATTTGCCTGGAGCGGTTTAGGGAAATCAAGGAAAACCTAAATCAGGATGGCCAGACGCGAGATTGAACCGTCGTACTCCTGAATGCGAGTCTACTGTGCTAACCACTGCGCCACCTCGCTCGCTCAATTCAAGTGTATTCGCTGCTGTTGAAGGGAGGATGAGCAATTTCCTTGTGGTCCACTTGTCAAAGAACTGTTCATCGCTACCACATATTTTGCCTAAAAAGAAACATAGAGGGATCAAACTCGATTGCAAATTCAACTGGAAAGCAATAAATACATCTGTTTGGATACAGAAATAAAAAGGGAATAAATAATATTTATGAGTGCGTAAATCAGTCTTTGGAAACCTACAGTGACGATCATCGTTAAAAAAGATTGTGAAGCTTGTGAAGCAAAGACTAAAAGAGAGAGATTAAATCTGCGGCTATAAAGTCATAGCTGTAGACTGGCGTCCTTGTCTTCTTCACTTTTTCTTAACCCCCTGATGAAGGACCGTGTTACTCTTACAGCTTGATATTTGTGTATCTCCATTTGTCTACCATCTGGCGCATTGTTGTGGTACAGTGTTTCTGTTGATTTTTCAGTATACGTTTTCTCTATGAAGCAGCCAAAATAAGGTAAAAAGAAACATGACAGGCAATAGGCCGTCCATCGACGTAGAAAGTGGTGTACTGAGAAACTAAAACAATGCCGTTTTGTGAAAGTGATAAGACTGTTCAACTAAAGGCAACAAGTATTCTACCGTCGTTGAAAACCACAAATCTTGTTGACAGCCGGCTCATTAGAACTGTGAAGTTGTATACGAAGAAGGCGCTAGCCGTTTACTGAATGTGAAAACTTCGACAGAATATAAAGATAATAAAGAAAATGAATTTCGGTGTAACTGATGTAGTGATACTTTCAACAATCAAAACGAATCGAATATATTAATCGTGAATGACTGTTAATGAAATTTTATATCACCCGTCCCAAATCCTTGAGAGATTTGGAAAGAAGGCAGATTAAAATGTTACACCCCGTCAACGAAGAGGACATTAGAAGTGGTGCAGTAGTCCACGTCAGAGAAAGAGGGCAGCAAATCGGCCTTAAAGTTTTCAGATTAATTATTCTATGTTGCGATTTAGGGAAACCACGGGATATGAGCTTAATGTGCCAGTCACTCGCTCAGTGAAAGTCGTATGTAAGTAAATAATTGTTTGTTTAATGCGAACCAAAATATTTCTACGTTCTTTTTTTTAATTCTATCAATTGTGATAGACACCTTCGACGCACAGGAGGAACGTTCTAAGTTTTCAGTCGTGCGTGTTAAATGATGGAGGAAGCAATGTCTGCAAGATCTAATACACATTGTCATGTAACTGGTTTCATAAGCATTACCAGTTTCCTTGTAGTCTCTTCTTAGAGTAAAAATAAGACCAAATCACCAGAGGATCTTATCGGGTATCTCATATGGGAAGAGACAGCCGGAATTCAACGCTTCTCCCTAGGTACTCCACTGCGCACCACGGCAGAATCATGCTACAGTGGTTTGAGGAGCATCATAGTGAACTCAAGTTGATGTCTTGGCCACGGAATCCAATGGATCACGTCTTGGGCAGTTGGACTCCAGCTTCACGGCCACGAGTTACCGGGCTGTAATTTACGGGAATTTCGTCATTGTGCGTAGACATCTGGCAACCCATGCCAGGCAGAATCGCTGCTGTATTGCGTGCGAAAGATGAACCAAAGGGCTATTAAGCAATTGGCCATAATGTTTTGTCACATCAGTATATACCACGAGAACCTGAAATAATTAACGTTGCGTTGGGAGATGCACTACAGGAGAGGAATAGTAGGGAGCGGACAAGGACTAGAACATGGAAAAATATAAAGGATATTGGGTGTGGTAGTTACATGGAGGTGAATGATTAGCGCAGGTTATCATGTAACAAGTCGAAAGTTTGATGACTTTAATAAAAATCGAATGAACATGAAGGAAACCTGGTATCTCTCATACGACAGCTCATATGCATCTTGGATTCTGAGCTCAAATTAAATTACGATGTTTGAGAAACAGATGTGTAAACACCATCCGAGGCAGTACAAAGGAGGAAAAAGGAAGAGGTGAGTTTAACATCTCATTGACGACAAGGTCACCAGAGACGGAAAGCAAGCTTAGGTTGAGGAATTCGTTACTATCCTTGTCAATGAAACCGTCTCAGCATTTTAGATTAAATGAAACAGGAAAAAACGAAATCAGGATAGCTAAATGGGTACATTCCAGCGCCACTCGGTCAATGCAACACAATAACGATTGACAAGAAGTACTGTACTCGACACAGCTCTAATCGATACTACTAAGTGGCTAAATTGGAGCACAGTTCCAGTTACAGACTGCCTATCTGACGGCTTCCAAGGGCAACAAAATACAAGTTCAGTGTTTCAGATAATATATATAATTATCGAACAATTTAGAAATTTAAAATGCTCTCTTTACGTAATGTGTTAAAACTGTACCGTAAGGCGCGCAAATTATACAGATTATATTCGTCCAGTATTTGAGAATGAGGAAAGTTCTCGACTTCCAACGAAGTTTACATATAATTTCAGCAGTTTCAAAATTTTTCTCGTTTACACATCCCGACTCATTTTTCCCCCCTCACACAAAATAATAAAATGAAAAAAAGTTTATCAATTCCTACATTTTCGCTGTTCATGTAGTATGAAACTTCGGCGTCAGCACGAATTTTTAATTTATTCCTTCTTTACTACAAAGTCTATTCGAAATACATTTTGCAGACAGTAGCCACATACACCACTGAAGACACCTGCAAAATTCTATCATCCTAGGACACATAGTTCGGAAGATATGACGTTTTATACATGGGAGTTCGATTCTTTACAGAATCTGTGGTGGTGGTGGGTTATTGATGTAAATGCGATCGGGATCTTTATGTGCTGATGAGAAACAGCAAACAAGCTACGGCGGCTTGACGTCACTAGTGGGCTACCGCGGCACGTGCATCCTGATTCTCCTGGCTCTGTTTGCTCCCACTTTAGAGTGCCAGAGTCGCGGCCGGACGCACGGACAAAATATTTGCATTCCTGCAGCCCCGACCCTCTGCTGTGTGCGCGGCCAGTTATCGCGGACCGGGGCGCCTAATATTAGGACCGCCCCGCTGATCGACTCTCCAACGCCGTGCCAGCAGCATACGCAGCTACACACGAGGGGCGTTTGGGGAGACCGTGCAAAAATAAAAACTACTTACGTGTTTGGGGTAACCCTTTTTTATTTTTCGACATAGCCTCCTTTTAGACTTATACATTTCGTCCAACGCTGTTTTAATTTGTTGATCCCTCCCGAGCCATACGAATTGTCCAAGTCTGCAAAACAGCTATTAGTTGCTGCAATCACCTCCTCATTTGAATAAAATCTTTGTTCCGCCAACCATTTCTTCAAATTGGGGAACAAATACTTGTCCGAGGGAGCCAAGTCTGGAGAATAGGGGGCACGTGAAACGATTTGGAATCTTATTTCCACTAATTTTGCAACCACAACCGCTGAGGTGTGTGCTGGTGCATGGTCGTGATAGAAAAGAACTTTTTCGCCGGCCAATCGCAGGCGTTTTTCATGCAGCATAGTTTTCAAACGGTCCAGTAACGACGAATAATATGCACCTGTAATAGTTTTACCCTTTTCCAGATAGTCGATGAGGATTATCCCTTGCAAATCCCAAAAGACAGTGCCATAATCTTTCCGGCCGAAGAAATGGTTTCGCCTTTTTTGGTGCAGATTCTCCCTTGGTAACCCATTGTTTAGATTGTTGTTTGGTCTCAGGAGTATAGTAATATATCCAGGTTTCATCCACAGTGACGAAACGACGCTTAAAGTCCTGTGGATTCTTCCCGAACAGCTGCAAACCATTCTTGCAACACTTCACACGATTCCGTTTTCGGTCAAGCGAGAGCAATCGCGGAACCCATCTTGCGGATAGCTTTCTCATGTCCAAATGTTTATGCAAAATATTATGTACCCGTTCATTCGAGATGCCCACAGCACTAGCAATCTCACGCAACTTAACTCTTCTATTATACGTCACCATATCATGGATTTTATCAACGATCCCTGGAGTCGTAACCTCCATAGTGCGTCCAGAACGCGCAGCATCACTTGTGCCAATATGGCTACTCCGGAAATTTTGAAACCACTTATAAACTGTTCTAATCGAAGGTACAGAGTCACCGTAATGTTTATCAAGCTTCTCTTTAGTCTCCTGAGGCGTTTTGTCTTTAATAAAGTAATGTTCACTCACCACACGAAATTCTTCTTAGTCCATTTTTTGACACTCGACTTCCTTGATTCACACGAATGCCAAACACAAAGAAGTAGATCAATATGACTAAAGTTGGTGTACGTTCTTTCCAAAGATACTACTAACTAAACATGACCTCGATACGCGCCGGTGATGCCATCTTTCGGACTTTACACGGACTGTTCAAACGCCCCTCGCACGTCTCTCGCACAAATTGCTTACTGTGTTAGTTTCGTGTCCAGTACGTCATATTCGAGATAAATCTTATGGTCTTGAACGAGTTATTTGAAATACGGTTGTGAAACTCGATGTACACTATCTGATCAACAGTATCTGGACATCTCTATGTAATGCGGAATTGACCACTAGGGTGTCATCTAGGGTGTCACGAGAGGACGCACCATTACAAAATGTGGCGTGGATTGCTATGTTGTCAGGAGAGAAGCAACAACAGCAGAATGGCTGGATCTGAAGAACTCAGTGACTTTGTACGTTTCCTTGTCACTGGATGTCACTTAGCAGCAGATGCATCAGGGAAACTTCAACTCTTCTATAGGTGTCCAGGTAGACAGTCGCTGATGTAACCGTGAAGTGGAAACGCGAAAGAACATCCACAGCTAAACTAAAACCTGGCAGATCTCGTGTACTGACTGTCTGGAACCGTCCAGCATTGAAGAGGATGGTTGTAGAACCAGCATGAAATGAGTAGAAGGAATTATTAGTGAGTTCCAAAGTCCACCTGGCACAGTGACTGTACATAGGGAGTTCAAAAAAATGTGGCATAATGGTCGGACAGGCTCTCATAAGCCACACACTGCTGCAGTAAGTGCTAAGTGACGCTTGTGGTGGTGTCAAGAGCGACGACAGTGGATGACTCCAAATGAGTGATATGGAGCGATCAATCACGCTATTCTCTGTGGAAATCCATTGGAAGCCACCTGATTAGCAGTGCTTCGCTTAGTGTTGTGTTGTATCTGTGTGAATGCAGATCATTGTGACTAGGGTGTATAGACTTTAATGGCTGTTATTCACTTGTTTTTCTGACAGTTTGTCCTGTAACTTCGTATTTCAAATTATAAATTTTTAAAAATTTTAACCTGTAATGAAAATAAAAACAATGCTTGATTTAACGCTTATGTCAATGTATTTAAAACGGGAGGAAATCAAGTATTTCTCTCTACTATAGTAAGATTTTAAAAGCAGCGTTGGCGAAATTGGTATCAGTAGCGTGTATGAACCCCTTAGACCAAAGATATAGAGCGCGCACTCTCCTCTTTTTCATGTTGAACACTACATCGGAGTCACGTGCCTGTCGTTACGCAGACTGCGAAATGAAGCTGTCAGTTTTTCTCATTTATAATTAAAACCAAACATTAATTTTAACAACTGAATGACTCGTTGTATTAGTATTACAGACGTAGTAAAATAGTTAACCGAATTTCTCCGACATCCCCAATATTAATACTATGGTTACGGTTTTTACATTTGACGAGGCGACAAACAGTTTGAAACATTGTATTGGCTATTCTTTCTTATTATAAGCGACACAACTACAGTTCTTCAGTCAGTTCTGGTTTGTTGTTCTGTGAGTCATTTAGTTCACCACTTCCATAGGAGTAGAAGGTAAAACATCAGTTTGGTAGACGCACTTGGTTTTCTGACGATTTTTCAGCAGTGCGTGTGATAAGTGATATTACCGTCTTACAAGAAGTGTCATCCACGTCTGTCCACTACGTCCGTTTCTTACACAAAACAGACGTTTATGCTATATGACTTTTGCCGAAGCAGTATCAACATAAGAAGAATAATATATTAGAAACTTTGGTTAAGGGGAATATTCTTGTACTGAATGTTACAGTGTATTCGGAAATTCTCGTTACAGACTTGTAGAACTTGTAGAGGGGAATGAGTACATAATATTTTGAATAGGAATCCATCTTCGTAAACGTACCGTTTCCGTACTAAATGGATTCAAATGGCTCTAAGCACTATGGGACTTAACATCTGACGTCATCAGTCCTCTAAACTTAGAACTACTTAAGCTTTACTAATCTAAGGACATCACACACAGCCATGCCCGAGGCAGGATTCGAACCTGCAACTGTAGCAGCAGCGCGGTTCCGGACTGAAGCGCCTAGAACTGCTCGACCACAACGGCCGGCGTTTCCTTACTACAGCCGTGTGAAAACATGTTCGCAATAGAGCAAGTCATGGTGGTAGGTTCTTCCGTCGGTCTGAATGACGTCATTTGACGTCCATCCTGTCTTTGTGACATGGTTCGAGCCTCATTCACGTGTCTGTGAGTGTTAGAGCAACATGGTTGAGTACACGTTTGCAGAATACACAGGAATGATCAACTTGAAGAAAATGACTTATTGGTACATAACCAACACGGATTCAGGAAATATTGTTCTTGTGCAACAAGCTCTTTATTCCCACGAAGTAATAATTGCTGTTGACAAGGGATCTTAGATCGATTCCATATTCCTAGATTTCCAGAAGGCTTTCGATACCATATCCTCACAAGGGACTATTTATCAAATTCCGTGAATATGGAGTATCGTCTCAGTTGTGTGACTGGATACGTGATTTCCTCTCAGAGAGGTCACAGTTCGTCGTGATAGACGGTAAATCATCGAGTAGAACAGAAGTGATATCTGGCGTTCCGCAAGGTAGTGTCTTAGGCCCTCTGCTGTTCATGATTTACATAAATGATCTAGGTGATAATCTGAGCTGCCCCCTTAGACTGTTTGCAGATGACGCTGTAATTTACCGAGAGAATTTCTGCATGGTGCGAAATGTGGCAATTGGCACTAAACAAAGAAATGTGCGAGGTCATCCACATCGGAACTAAAAGAAATCTGATAAATTTTGGGTATACGATAAAGCGCACAAATCTAAGGGCTGTTAACTCGACTATATACCTAGAAATTACAATTACGAGGAGCTTAAATTTGGAAAGACTACATAGATAATGTTATGGGGAAGGCGAAACAAAGACTGCGCTTTGTTGGCTGAACACTTACAAGATGTGACAAACCCACTAAAGAGGCAGCCTACATTACACTTCTCCGTCCTCTGCTGGAATATTGCTGCGCGGTGTGGGATCCTTACCAGGGAGGATTGACGGAGGACATCGAAAAAGTTCAAAGAAGGGCAGCTCGTTTCGTGTTATGGCACAATAGGGGTGAGAGTTTCACTGATATGATATGCGAGTTGGGGTGGCAGTAACTAGAACAAAGGCGGTTTTCTTTGCGGCGAGATCTATTTACGAAATTTCAATCACCAGTCTCTTCCCTTCCGAATGGCGAAAATGTTTTGTTGACACCCACTTACGTAGTGAGAAATGATCATCATAATAAAATAAGAGCTCGAACGGAAAGGTTCAGGTGTACCTCTTTCCCACGCGCCATTCGAGAGTGGAATGGTAGAGAAGTAGTATGCAAATGGTTCGATGAACCCTCTGCCAGGCACTTAAGTGTGAATAGCAGAGTAACCATGTAGATGTAGATATCCTGGACGGCAAAGATCGCGGTAACGGAAGAGCCGGTCGCCACATATATCAAGATCGTTCTCCACGACGTCCGACTCCATCGCATACCGCTTTCGCCACAATTATGCAACAACTTCGAGAAAGGGAGCCTTCACCGTCAGCAGCAGTGAGTGTGGTGCTCCAAGGAGACGCCGCAAGGCCCGAATTGGAAAAGGCCGTATTGCAACACGTTTAAGAGAACCCGTCAACGATTACACCAGCACTTTCTTTGGCTATTAATGAGCGCAATTGTAAAACAAGTGATATACGGGATCAAACCTAATCAATTGCTTGTGAAAGTGGTCGCGTTGCCAATATCTTTACAAATGGTTATAGCAACGAAAGGGTACGTTTCCGGACATGGGTTCCAATTCAAAGTACGAGGGCTGTTCGATAAAGAATGATCATAATATTTTTATGGTCGTTCTCGCGCTAAAATTTAATCTTATGATATTCTGTTAGCTTACTGTGCAACAAACACTCCGTAGTAGTTTCATTGTTGGGAGTCCTGGCTCCCGCCTGTGAGAGGCAGGCAAGGTCAGACATGTTCAGCAGTATCGCCTACCGCTGCAACGGAAATATCAATATGCGGCTTTGAAATTCTGCTTTCGTCTCAACAGATCTTCAGCTGAGGCCTGTACAATGTTACAGGGGGCCTGTGGAGAGTCTGTTCTTCCCTACAGCACAGCTCGAAAGTGGTTTAAAATGTTTAAAGAGAGGAGACAATCAATTTCAAAGGAAAGTGAACCCGCAGCTCCAGTTACTGCTCTTACAGAAGAAAACAGCAACACTGCTGCTGTCATTGTGAGAGAGGATCGACGAATTACCTTAAGAAATACTGAACATTTCATTGGGTACCACTCACACATTACAGACGACACGTGTTCCTGTGCGATGGGTTCCAAAACTGTTGATTCCCGAAAGAAAGGGAATTCTCGAGCAGGTCTGCATGCAATTGAAGTTGATGTTAGAGGAAGATCCGGAGTTTCTTTCAAATGTAATCACTGCTGATGAAACTTGGCTGCATCATTTTGGTCCTCAGAGCAAACAGCAAAGCTCAGTGTGGAAATCTCCTTCATCATCAACCCCCCAAAAAACAAAAGTGGTTGCTTCTGCTGAGAAACTTATCGTCAGCTCATTCTTTGGTATTCATGGAATGGTTTATCAGCATGTTGTACCTGTACACACATCAGCAACTAGGCAACACTACAGGGATGTCCTGAAAACATTGCAAGTCCATGTCAGGCTCAAAAGACCACATTTCCGTGAAGCAGGCTGGATGCTGCACCACGATAATGCGTGGCCACATATTGCCAATGTTGTTGCTGAGTATCTAGCAAACGTCAACGTGAAGTGCATCTCTCACCCTTCCTATAGCGACTTCCCATGTGACTTTTTTCTACTCCCTAATATGAAGAAATGAGGGATTATCAATCGTCAGAAGCAGTGATGAAGGCTGCATAGGCGATTTTGAAGGACCTCTCAAAAAATTGTATTTGAAGACTGGCAGAAACGCTGGGACAAGTGCATCGCATTCATAGGAGACTTCTTTGAGAAGGACCATCAAAATTATGAGGATGAGTAAAGGTATGTTGTCAAAAAAATTATGATAATTCTTTATTGAATAGCCCTCGTACTATCTAGTCGCTTCCCTCTACAAACGCTAGAAGTTTGTAATGGCAATTTCCGAACAAGCCGTACATTAACATTCTACTATCGGAAAACTTCGTTAGTCGTCGAGTTTTAGATCTGAGAACCAACAAACAACTTTAAAAAAATGTATACGCAGAACTTTTTGTATTCTTAAACACACATTACCTGTGTAACTAATTATTAGTTGTCTTCACATATCTTCCGGTGCAACGAAACGCTGAACAAGATTTCTTCACTGAAATAAAGAAACCTATACTGAAAACACAACAATTAACACGAAGATAAGTTGCTCAGTATTCCACAGGTCTTCCGCAAATGGACGCTGCCACTAGTCAGTTAATCGAGATGTCGGTTTCAGTATAATAACGTCATACGCGATCTACATCGTCTATTATGCGGAAGCTGCTCTAATTTTGCTGTCAGAGGCAAGTATCAGTGGCTGAAGGTATCGATACTTTCCTTACAATACTACCCATGAATGATGTAACAATAGTTTTTCTGCCGTGCCGCGTCCTTGCCGCTATACGCTGGCCTGCGCTCTGTGATATTTATTTATTCCTCTTCCTGACTGCCGCCACAGGCGATGCTTGGAGTCGCGAATGAGGTTAACGCTGTTTGTGATAAATAACGCGCAAAGGTGTTTCTGCTGCCACGCTAGACAAGTGCGCGTCTCAGGAGACAGCCGCGAAGCTGTGTGTAGTGTGTAGAGTGCAGGCAGCGCGCAGCGGTCGGCCTTGACGTTCCGCCGCTGTGTGCTGGAGATGGCGGCGCACCTGCTGCCCATCTTCTCCGGCAGCTACTCACCCTTTTTTTATATACCTTGGATGCTCATGCCTGCGTCTCAAGGGGCAGTTTCATTCTGAACTAGTAAAGCCTGAACCCTGTACTGTCACGAGCTACGACTCACTGTCTTTCCACATTTAATTACGACTGATGTCCAAGGCCACTGATAGCTTCTGTTCGAGTCCGACTTAAAGTTTTTTTTTTTTTACTAGAAAAATTATTTTCTCTCTATGCTTACCTAGGAGGTGTGATTAAAAAGTAAAGGGAATTTTTTTAGCCGGCCGTTGTGACCGAGCGATTCTAGTCTGGAACCGCACGCCTGCTACGGTCGCAGGTTCGAATCCTGCCTCGGGCATGGATGTGTGTGATGCCCTTAGGTTAATAGGTTTAAGTAGTTCTAAGTCTAGGGGACTGATGACCACTGCAGTTAAGTCCCATAGTGCTTAGAGCAATTTGAAGAGAACAAAGCTGATAATGATGAATAAATATAGATTCTTTACTGTTTGATATGACCTCCTACATACTCCTAGCTATGTCCTCCGGAAGATACGGAACACAGCCACCTATAGAAGAGTGCCAAGCTGCCTGCGCAACAAGACAACGGCTGTTTTATGCCACCACTCTACATCTACATACATACTCCGCAATCCACCATACGGTGCGTGACGGAGGGTACCTCGTACCACAACTAGCATCTTCTCTCCCTGTTCCACTCCCAAACAGAACGAGGGAAAAATGACTGCCTATATGCCTCTGTACGAGCCCTAATCTCTCTTATCTTATCTTTGTGGTCTTTCCGTGAAATGTAAGTTGGCGGCAGTAAAATTGTACTGCAGTCAGCCTTAAATGCTGGTTCTCTAAATTTCCTCAGTAGCGATTCACGAAAAGAACGCCTCCTTTCCTCTAGAGTCTCCCACCCGAGTTCCTGAAGCATTTCCGTAACACTCGCGTGATGATCGAACCTACCAGTAACAAATCTAGCAGCCCCGCTTCTATGTCCTCCCTCAATCCGAATGATAAGGATCCCAAACGCTGCTCGAGCAATACTCAAGAATAGGTCGTATTAGTGTTTTATAAGCGGTCTCCTTTACAGATGAACCACACCTCCCCAAAATTCTATCAAAGAACCGAAGACGACTATCCGCCTTCCCCAGAACTGCCATTACATGCTTGTCCCACTTCATATCGCTCTTCAACGTTACACCCAAATATTTAATCGACTTGACTGTGTTAAGCGCTACATTACTAATGGAGTATTCAAACATCACAGGATTCTTTTTCCTATTCATCTGCATTAATTTACATTTATCTATATTTAGGGTTAGCTGCCATTATTTACACCAGCTACAAACCCTGCCCAAGTCATATTGTATCCTCCTATCCTCCTACAGTCACTCAACGACGACACCTTCCCGTACACCACAGCATCATCAGCAAACAGCCGCTCATTGCTATCCACCCTATCCAAAAGATCATTTATGTAGATAGGAAACAACAGCGGACCTACCACACTTCCCTGGGGCACTCCAGAAGATACTCTCACCTCCGACGATAACTCACCATCGAGGACAACGTACTGGGTTCTATTACTTAACAAGTCTTCGAGCCACTCACATACTTGGGAACCAATCCCATATGCTCGTAACTTAGTGAGGAGTCTGCAGTGGGGCACCGAATCAAACGCTTTCCGGAAGACAAGGAATATGGCATCTGTCTGATACCTTTCATCCATGGTTCGCAAGATATCATGTGAAAAAAGGGCGAGTTGCGTTTCGCAGGAGCGATGATTTCTAAAGCTGTGCTGATGCATGGACAGCAACTTCTCTGTCTCAAGGAAATTCATTGTATTCGAACTGAGAATATGTTCGACAATCCAGCAACAAACCGATTTTAAGGATATTGGTCTGTAATTTTGAGGATCCCTCCTTTTACCCTTCTTATATACAGGCGTCACCTGCGCTTTTTTGCAGTCGCTCGGGACTTCACGTTGGACAAGAGATTCGCGATTAATGCAAGCGAAGTAAGGAGCCAGTGCAGTAGAATACTCTCTGTAAAACCGAATTGGAATCCCATCAGGACCTGGGGACACACTGATCACACGAGTAGTTCTCAACTGGACATCCATCTGCCAAACACGGATATAAGCCGACACACGGCTCGAAGTAAGAATATTATTCGTACAGTTCCATCGACACCTAAAGATAGCATCAGGGTCGCATCTACAGTCGCCGCCTATAAAAGCCAAACTGGACATTCTAAAAGCGATCGTAGTTGATTGATGATAAGATCTGAGCTATGGATTGCAAAAACGTAGTGCATGGAGCCGGTATTATGTTGTTTGCGTAATATGTATGCAGAGAAGAGAAAAGTGGCGGAAATATGTTTCATAAAAACGGAATCCACAAATGATACTGAGAATAGAGATTATCTGCCTTCCTCCATTTATGTATTACTTGTACTTGTTCTACGTATGTGGATCGCTACTTCCATCCATATCTGAGATTTTAGACCGTCCTCTGTACTTGTATTTTTTGGTATTGTTTTATTGTGATTTGATAGTCATTTCATCTTTTTACCTTCTTGTAATCTATATTCTCAGTATAATTTGTGGATTCCGTTTTTATTTCACACGTATTTCTGTCACTTTTCTTTTTCTGCGTACAAATTTCACAAAAACACGATACCGTCTCCGTATATTAGCACCTTTGCTCTCCATTGCTCATACTCTTCGTATGTTTACATCTTTGACGCTTTTGTGATCCACTTATCACGCCTGTTACATGAAATTTAAACTTTATATCATTTTTACATGTTTATATTTTTATTTCACCAATTTTTTCACGTGTATATTACATGGAACACATGCAACTGCTCTTACAAGCATGTCACAACTTTATATTATTGAGCAGGTTACAACATCCCACGTAAGTAGCTTTGAAATTTTCACTTTCGAGGTTTGTCAGTTTCACAATTACGTGTATTTGACAACTGACTGTTTTCAGAATGGTTGAAAATGGCCAAGTGTCGAAATTGCAGTCGCAGTAAATACTGCTGTAACAGCCAAAAGCGGAATGATTTCATTTAAAAATCGTAGCTGCTGTTCAATAGGACTCGACCAGAGTTAAACACAGACCAGTGCAAGTGAACGTTTTACCAACGCCACACATAATCTTCTTACTACAGTTAAGTTAAGTAAATTTTCTGTTAATAAATTACAATATTGTAAATTGGAGGTAATACATTTTGCCAGCGTTTACCTCCAGCAGTCGCCTAACCCTCTTTGGCCTTGGGATGAGACTGCGTGCAAGCAAGCCACCTCTTAACAGCAACTACATTCGGAGGTAGGGGCTTCTGTTCGTGACACGTTTATATGTGTGGTGCCAAGTGTAGTTGGTGAATATAACACTCCGCAAACTACTATACAGTGCATGGCTTGCGGCACCTTGCACCACTGCTTGTCATTCCCTTTCCTGTCCCACTAGTAAATAGAGACAGAGAAAAACAATTGTTTGCATTCATTCGTGCGCGCCCTAATTTATCTTGTCTTCACGGTCATACGAGATGTATGTCGGTTTCAGTGTGATCGTTCTGCGGTGTGTCGCAAATGCCGATTCTCTTAAATTTATCCATAGTGATTCGCGAAAAGAAAATCTTCTTCCCTGCAGGCATTCCCATTTGATTTCACGCAGCGTCTGCGTTATACTTGGGAGTTGATCGAATCTACCAATAACAAATCCAGCAGCACGACTTTGTATTCCATCGTTGTCTTCCTTCAATGCAATCTGATGGGGGTTCCTAACACTCCATCGGTACTCAAGAAGTATCATATAAGTCTTCTGTACACGGTCTCTCTCATATATGAGCAGCACTTTCCTAGAACTCTCCAAATAAACTGAAGTCGACCATTCGCCTCCTCTAAAACTGTCCTTGACGCTTTACCTACCGTCCTTCAACTGTCCTAACAAAGATGCTCTGCGAAAAATAGACAGCACCCTTCGGTCCACAGATTTGTCAGAGAAACACACACCGCTTCAACACTGCGCCATTTGTGTATTTAATTGGAGAATCATGGATTAGTACGCTGCAGCCTCGCCACGTCACCGCTTGTATCATTCCTCCTGACCTTTAAGACATGTTTGCTTCTCGACTGGAATGATGTTCAGTCCAGACGCGCTTGGTGGCTGATGTCATGTAGGGACATAGCTCTTGTTCGTAGTGGTATTGATACGACTGTGGGTCGCTTCAAACGCATCTCGTCTGCGTTCCATCACTGGAGATCTGAAATTTATGAAGCAACGTCAGTTGCATATCTTCAGCCATGAAGATACTGCAGCGATAGTTATTTTCTGCAGAACCATATCTTCTACGAGACGAAGTTCGAAGGCATCGCCGGCCGGAGTGGCCGAGCGGTTCTAGACACTACAGTCTGGAACCGCGCGCCCGCTACGGTCGCAGGCTCGAATCCTGCCTCGGGCATGGATGTGTGTGATGTCCTTAGGTTAGGTAGGTTTAACTAGTTCTAAGTTCTAGGGGACTGATGACCACTGCACTTAAGTCCCATAGTCGTCAGAGCCATTTTCCAAGGTATCTGATTATCTTTCTTACGATTGGGAGCATACAGAAACATGCAGTTTGGCTTAAAATACACGGACGCTCGTTGTGTAAGCGTAACGCAAATGGCAGCACTGCACAGCACTCGGAACTTTGGCAGTTGGCGAGAATGAAGAGTAATATCGATACTGGAAATGGCGAAGTTTCTGTTACATAAGCAGCGAGTAACTATTTGTTTTTTTCTCTCGTACGATCTGACACCCACAGAAAATCATTGCCACTTGACTGAGATGTTTAGCGATGGTGTCATGAACGTGAAAAACGTGCGTTCAAGGGTGCGACTGCCCAAAGACGGCCGAAAATCGCGTGACAACGAATCAAAACAGGCTCGGTCTCGCACCAGTCAATTTGATAACTTGGTGAAGTGAGTGGACAAAGTTTCTATGGAAGTTAGCCGGTTAGTGTGAATGATATCGCCTCCTCAGTAGGCGTTTCTGTTGGATCTGAGCACACAATAATGACCGAAAAATACCGAAAGTGTCGTCCAAGAGGCCACCTCGAATGCTGACAGACGACATCAAGGCTGTATGCGTAGGGACTTGGCAGGCAATGTTGGCATATGATGGCGGCATAAATGGGACTTTCTCTTCAACAACTGTGACAATGGATGAGATATGGATGGCGTCGTTAAATCCTGGATCGAAGTGCCTGTCAGCTCAGTGGAAGTACACAGACGCACAGCCACCAAAACAATTTCATTTAAGGGCTAGGGCTGAAAAAGATATGATGCCTTATTGTGTTCAAAGATCACTATGGTGGCAGTTGCGAGTTAACAAGATGTCTTCAAGAACAAGCTGGTTCTCTCACTTCGAGAATAACTACTGGACAAGCTGCACATATGCTCTTTCACCAATACATTACGGCAACATAACTGGCGACCCCGACGTATTTCTTTGTGAAAACAGAAGTGGTTTCTGGTGCATCTTAATCACCTGAATAGGCTCCTAGCGTGTGGGTGACTTTTTCCAATAGTGAGAGACGCACTTGGTGGACGCACATTTTTCAGTTGTGCCGCATTTACTTCTACGATTTTCAAGTGGGCAAAACCACGTCTAAGGCCGTCCTCTCATGGGACGTGAAAACGGACGTGAACAAGTTTCTATTACATTGCGGAGCGTGAAATAAAAAAAAATCTGCTATGTCGGATTTTTACCTCGTGGAGAGGAACATGGCCAATGAGATGTGAGATAGTTTTACGTCACAAGCAGGGCACAGCAGTTGCCATACTTCAAGACGTTAAACATCGTATTTGTTGGGTTTTCTTTCTCGTACAGTCGTGGTATGAATATAAACTGCTTAAAAGCATCGGCAAATCGAGCATATCCCGAATACGCGTCATTTTAGCTACCATAATATGATAGGAAACTACTTGTCGATAGGTAAATGGTTTGTGTAGTTTATGTTTTTGGTGTTATACCTTGACCTTGCGTGCTACGGAAGTATACCCTATCAATGCAACGGCACAATGATCATTTATGAATAGCACGTCCTTTGGTAAAATCTGCATATTAAGCACCAAATAGGCACATTTGTAGATACAATATTTGCACAGTCTGTGTCACATACAGAGTCCTTGTTCTGTCGACGATGTATTTCAGTTTATAGTGACGTGAGCTGTTGACTTTTGAAGGGAAATATAACAGGTTCGCGTCTACCTCCTTTTAAGTTTTTTTAACCTTTTGTTTTCTAAAAGGTCCCGAGTCTTTCTTACCATTTTTAGAAGTATTAGCTGTAGTAGCCGATGTTAGTCATTATAAATAAAGTATCTTCTGCAATTCTTGTTGCAAAGGTGAACGACTGGAATGCTTCCCCAGTGGCCAGAAATCTTGACACGAGTGCCACTATACATCTACAGGTAAACACAAGTTAAATACTGGGAAGTTTTACTATTATGAAACTCCCTGTAAATATATACATATACCCGTCTCTGGGTTTATGGACTGTCTCATGTTTGTACCTTGCCGCTAAATATTTTTTCAATAATGGTGAGCAACTTCGAAAAAAAAATAATTCAGAATACTGGTAGTCAATGCAACATCGAGAATATGCATATTACGCATGCACAAACTGACATTAGACATCGCTGCTGATCCATATGCAATTTAAAACAAAAACTGCGATGGAAATTCAATTGAATCGACGAATAACTTCTACTAGTATATATCTCAGATGGTCGTACAGAATTACGTAGTGTTCCTCTAGGACCAATTCGCTGTTCAAGACATCGACGAGTCCAGAATCTTCTTCGTGATTTTCTCTGCTTTTCTTAGACTACTTCTAACAGAATTAACGTAGCTATTTCATGCGCGTCCATTTTCGTCAAGAAATTCGGTGTTTTGCGAGCCAAATAAAGTCGATAACGGGCGCTGAAGAGCGCTGAGAGAGCAAAACTAGGTCGTTCCGTGTGCCGCCGTCCTGCTTCTCGTGAAGTCGGATGTCCCGTCTGCGCCCACGTGAACGTTAGCTGCCTCGTCCAGTGTGAGGACGACTTAAGGAAGAGTTCGCAGCGGACACCAAATTATAGCGCCTACGTTGTCAAAAGTGTGTACGCCTCCGAGATGGTTACGTTGAGAAACGGCGTGAGTTTCAATTTCTGTGAAAAAGAACACGAGAAACCGTAGAATTTGTAGGCACGTGCGTGTGGCCAGCGCTTTAACGACGGTAGCAGTGCGGCAGTGAAGAGAGGGAGGGGGATGAGTTTTCCCGGAACTGCGCCAGCAGAGCAGCGCGCCGCGCCCAAGTGGACGCGGGCCGGCACACGCCCTGCCGCAGCCGCGCGTCGGCGGCCGACTGCGTGGGCGGCGCACCCGAGGCGCCGCGGCCGGTAGTTGCGCGAGCTGCCGCCGGGCGGCGCGCGCGGCGCTCGCCACACAATCGCGTCGGAAAGCGAACACCACTCTCAGCGCGCAGAATACACTGAGGTGAGAAAAGTCGTGGGATACCTCCTAATATCGCGTCGGACCTCCTTTTTCTCGGCGTAGTGTAGCAGGTCGACGTGGCACGGACTCAACAACTCGTTGGGAGTCCCCTGCCGATACTGCGCCATGCTCCCTCTACAGGGTGGTCCACTGATCGTGACCGGGACAAATACCTCACGAAATAAGCGTCAAACAAAAGAACTGCAAACGAAACTTGTCTAGCTTGAAGGAGGAAACCAGATGGCGCTATGGTTGGCCTGCTAGATGGCGCTGTCATAGATCATACAGATATCAACTGCGTTTTTTTTAAAATAGGAACCCCCATTTTTTGCTCCATATTCGTGTACTACATAAAAAATATGAATATTTTAGTAGGATCAGTTTTTTCACTTTGTCATAGATGGCGCTGCAATACTCGCAAACATATGGCTCACAATTTTAGACGAACACTTGGTAACAGGTAGGTTTTTCAAATTAAAATACAGAACGTAGGTGCGTTTCAACATTTTATTTCGGTTGTTCCAATCTGATATATGTACCTTTGTCAACTTATTTCTAAGAACGCATGCTGTTACAGCGTGATTACCTCTAAATACCACATTAATGCAATAAATGCTCAAAATGATGTCCGTCAACCTCAATGCATTTGGCAATACGTGTAACGACATTCCTCTTAACAGCGAGTAGTTCGCCTTCTGTAATATTCGCACATGCATTGACAGTGCGCTGACGCATGTTGTCAGGCGTTGTCGGTGGATCACGATGCCAAATATCCTTCAACTTCCCCCACAGAAAGAAATACGGGGACGTCAGATCCGGTGAACGAGCGGGCCATGCTTCTACGACCAACCCACCGGTCATGAAATATGCTAGTCAATACCTCTTCAACCACACGCGAGCTATGTGCCAGACGTCCATCATGTTCGAAAAGTACATCGGCATTCTGTCATGCAGTGAAAGTCCTTGTAGTAACATCGGTAGAACATTACGTAGGAAATCAGCACACATTGCACCATTTAGATTGCGATCGATAAAATGGGAGCTAATTATCCTTCCTCTCACAAAGCCGCACCAAACATTAAACCGCCAAGGTCGCTGATGTTCCACTTGTCGCAGCCATCGTGGATTTTCCGCTGCTCAATAGTGCATATTATGCCGGTTTACGTTACCGCTGTTGGTGAATGACGCTTTGTTGCTAAATAGAACGCGTGCAAAAAATCTGTCATCTTCCCAAAATTTCTCTTGTGCCCAGTGGCAGAACTGTACACGACTTTCAAAGTCGTCGCCACGCAATTCATGGTGCATAGAAATGCGGTACGGGTGCAATCGATGTTGATGTAGCATTCTCAACATCGACTTTTTTGAGATTCCCGATCCTAGTGGAATTTGTCTGCTGCTGATGTGTGGATTAGCCTCGACAGCAGCTAAAACACCTACTTGGGCATTGTCATTTGTTGCAGGTTGTGGTTGACGTTTCACTTGTGGCTGAACACTTCCTGTTTCCGTAAATAACGTAACTATTAGGCGAACGGTCCGGACCCTTGGATGATGTCGTCCAGGGTATCGAGCAGCATACACAGCACACGCCCGTTATGCATTTTGATCACAATAACCATACATCAACACGATTTCGATCTTTTCCGTAATTGGCAAACGATCCGTTTTAAGACGGGTAATGCATCACGAAGCAAATACCGTCCGCACTGACGGAATGTTACGTGATACCACGTACTTATACGTTTGTGACTATTACAGCGCCATCTATCACAAGTCGACAAAAGTGGTCCAACTAAAATATTCATATTTCTTCACGTACTACACGAATATATAATAAAAATGGGGGTTCCTATTTTTTTTTAAATGCAGTTGATAGCCGTTTGACCTATGGCAGCGCCATCTAGCGGGCCAACCATAGCGCCACCTTGTTTCCCCCTTCAAACTAGACGAGTTTAGTTCTTTGTAGTTCTTTCGTTTGGTGCTTATTTCGTGAGATATTTGGCCCGGTCACTATCAATGGACCACCCTGTAAAGCCGTCCTTAATTGCGAAAGTGTTTCCGGCTCACGTATTTTGTGCACCAGCTGACCTCTCGATTGTGTATCATATGGATTCATGTCGGGAGATCTGGATGGCCAAATCATTCGTTCAAATCCACCAGAATGCTCTTCAAACCGGTGACATAGCGCGTTATCATCTATCAAAATTCCACAGTTGTTCGAGTATATGACATCCATGAATCGCTACAAATGGCCTCCAAACAGCCGAACATAAACATTTCCACTCAATGACCACCGATGGTATCTGTTCTTTCTCTCTGTGCCCTCGGTGTCTCAGATGGATAGAGCGTCTGCCATGAATCCAGGAGCTCCAGGGTTCGAGTCCCAGTCAGGGCACACATTTTCAAGTCTCCGTTGATGTATATCAACGCCCGTTGACAGCTTAGGGTCTTGATTTACATATCATTTGATCTGCTGATGGCGAGCAGTCGTTGCGAAAAGAGTCAGGGATCGTACTGCAAACAGCAACGGAGTCCAGTAGGATGTCGTCTTCTTGTGGCTTAGCGCGCGTAGGGGCAAGTCGAGGACATGTCGTGACGCGCTGCCGTTGCATGCCTCGCGCAGTACGATAAGCGGCGCGAAGGTCGTGGATAGCAGCGACGAGCTGTCAGCTGTCACGCAGGCGGCGCCTCAGCCGATGACGGTGACTGCTCGTCTGGGCGCTAATCTGGGGCCGTCCGGGGCATCTACAGCTGACTGCAAGCAGTCTAGAAATTTCTCACTCTCAAAAGTACGATGGCTGTTCGGAGACTAAGGTCCGATAGGGCGCGAATAGGAAACCACTGTGAAAATAAAAAATGTTGTATTCGCAACAGTTAGCTACACCTTCCAGCTACTTCTCTAAATAGTCGTAGCTCCGGCTTAGACATTTGTCGTAGTATTGTACCAACATACCACTACGCTCGTCATAGAAGGCAGCCGCCTGTGCTTTCCGCCAATTCTGTACGCTGGTCTCCACCTCGTTGACGTTGTCGAAATGTTGTCTTCAGAGACAGCTGTTCGCGTGAGTAGAGATAGAACTCAGGGGGAGCCAATTACTGGCTGTATGATCAAACACTTCTCACCGAAAACGCTGCTGGAGCATCTTCATTGCCTCTGCAGACGGTGGCCACGATTTGTCGCGGAGAAGGAAGTGGATGACCGTTACGTTACGTGGGATGTATGACATCTGGCGAAATCTCTTACCAGGCCCTCATACTTGGCGGGAGACACTACTTTCTAGGCATGTTCACGTGCTCACTGTGCCCTCAGATCGGAAAAGAGCGACGTGACGCTTAGAGACAGCCCTATTCTGGAGTACTGCTGTGCGGTGTGCGATCCGCATCAGGTGGGACGGACGGATGACATCGAAAAAGTACAAAGAAGGGCAGCTCGTTTTCTATTATCGCGAAATAGGGGAGATAGTATCACAGACATGGTACGTCAATTCAAGTGGCAATCATTAAAACAAAGACTTTTTCGTTGCGACGGGATTTTCTCATGAAATTTCAATCACCAGTTTTCTCCTCCGATTGCGAAAACATTCTGTTGGCACCTATCTACATAGGGAGAAATGATCATAACGATAAAATAAGAGAAATCAGGGCTCGCACAGAAAAATTTAAGTGCTCGTTTCTCCCGCGTGCCGTTCGAGAGTGGAACGGTAGAGAGACAGCATGAAGGTGGTTCATTGAACCCTGTGCCAGGCACTTTATTGTGAATAGCAGAGTAATCACGTAGATGTAGATGTAGAGATGCTGCACAACACGTCTGCGTTAAGCTTCATCGGATTTTCGCTGTGGTTTCCATTTCGCGCTCGGTCGGAACAGTTCCTGAATAGCCCACGTAATATCGTACCGATTAAGCAAGTTACTTTTCTTCGGCAGAGTATAAGCTTTCGTTTCCCGCGGCTTACACAGTAAAATCAGTTGGCCGTCGCCACTTTCACATCTGCATGGTCTAATGCTTTCTAGTTGGTGGTACTGACAGACAGTTCGACGTATCACAAATGACGTCATTTCAAACACGCGCATGGCAGACAGCAGTTGCTCGCGAGTACGTCACACGGGAAGGCCACGTGAAGTCACGGAGTTGGGTAGGGGCAGCGGCCCAGCCTACGGCAGTAACATTCGACTGCGTTCGTTAACCTCTAGCAAAAGTTGGACTGTTTCACTTCATACGAGCTGCCCACAGGTTTCGTGCGTAGCACAGGCGGCACAACGTTTTGCACCCCGGCTATACAGGGCATCGTGCAAACAAAACAGTGGCTCCGTGATGTCGTAGGGAATATTTACACGGCCAAGTTTGAGATTCTCTACGAAAATTTAACCATCACTGCTCAAAATCATTACGTTCGCCTGAGAGGTAAAGTTGTACTCTTCACGTCGTCATGGCATTTTCCAGGCAGACAATTCGATTTTCTATGCGAGTAAATATATCGCACCGGGTAATGTCACTTCCATCAGTGATCAAAAAGTCTATTTTATAAACAACGTGATGGGCAGTCCCATATGCCGAAAGGATGCATTAAAAAAGAAACAAAATTATTTGTGGAGGCATATGATGGGCCCTACATGAGATATGGATTTGTTTCGAGTCTATACCAACAACTTTGTTCACTCTGGTAAGTCAAGAGAAAGCACTGAAGCCAGTTATTCAAAAAGAGTCGCAGTTTCGTATAATATTTGAAAGCATAAGCCGTGTAACTTAAGGATGGCTCAACGAAGCCTCTTTACAACGCTACACTATCATGGTGGTGCTAAAACTGGAAGCGAATAAAAGCCGGTAGGCAGCTTACTATTGAGATTTTCAGCTGTTGAGTATTCCAACCGAAGTCATTGTTATACGGAAGAGCTTACTCTGATGGATAAGGAGACGTCAAAATGGAGGAATTGGAGCTAGTTGCTTCAAATGTCTGTGATCGCTTTCTACGGCAGCTACAACAACTCCGCCACATCTAGACAAATTAATGATTTTAAATTTCCAGTAAGATTTTCATCTTTGCAATCCGGACTCATCGAGATATTTAACTAGTATAGTGAATTACTGAACAGAGATCTGCTCGCATGGCTTAGGGCGCACTGCCTTAGCTTGCGAGACAGGCGTGTTAGCCACACCCGGATCGAAACGGCCCGCCGAGTTAAGGAATGTTACTCCGTAAGAGCACAGGCGAGAGAGGAATAGAACCTTTTGAATTGTAGTGCTACAGAACAATGGTGCAGGTTTGATGGATAGATCAGAATAATGACTAAATAGAATCGGAAAAAAACGCAACTTGACGAAAATAAGGGATCAGTTGATGGGACACACCGTCAGCCATCAAAGAACTGTCAATTTGGTAATGGAGAGTAGTGTGTGTGTGTGTGGGGGGGGGGGGGGGGGGGGATAAGCCTTAAAGGCGCGACTACAGAAGGCAGGTACCTATGGATGCAGGCTGCAGTTGCTACTCACAGAAGAAGAGGCGTGCACAGAACAGGAGAGTGTGGAGAGCCTCATCAATCCACTCTTTTTGGGTCTGAGAACACAGGAACAACAGCCAGGGTACTGATCAGCCGGAAAATACAATGGTGTCCAAAATTACAGCAAAAAACAAAATTTTCCAGGGTTGCCTTAATTTTATCGCAAAGAAGTATCAACAGGTGATAGTAAAGTAGATACAATATAAAGAATACAGAACGTAAACAACTTCAACGGTAGACAAAAGTGTTCTCCGTTTTTTTCCATCTTAACGGATTTGCACACACATTCCGACAACTGATTACTGTGCTCAGTATAAGGTGGAACGATCTCCGGCAGCAATAGCAAGCATGACAACGAAGGGGCGTGCTGTGAATGATGCCTTCTATTCCATGTTGAGGCAATAGCGCCCATTATTCCTGAGAGCCACTCGCAAGTCTTGGAGAGTGGTTGTTTGATGCTGACGTGATACAACGTGTCTCCCTAGTGCATCCCAGACACTCTCTATGAGACTGAAATCGGGAGAGCGAGCAGGCTACGCCATGCGTGCAATACCTTCCGTTTCCAAGAAAATATCAACCACTTGCGTTCTATGAGATCGAGTATTATCGTCCATCAATACGAAGTCTGGGCCCACCGCAGATGAGATCCCAAGATCTCGTCACGACACCTGACAGCAGTTAAACGTTGCCGATTCACCCGTACAGCTTCATGAAGTGGTGTTCGAGTGGTCAACGTAATCCCTGCCTACACCATTAGGGATTCTTCTCCATATCGGTCTCTTTGCGCAGTGCTTGGGTCCCGAAATTGTGTTCCACATTCCCTCTAGATGCGATCCGTCGAGAATCACTCTCCAGACCAAATCGGGAAACATCTGTGAAGAGAACATTGGCCCACAGCTCGGCTGTCCAGGTGGCATTTTGGCGACTCCACTCTGGACGTTCTCTTCTGTGAAGACACGTCGGAGGTACACGTACAGCAGGTCTCTGCCAAAGCCTTCTGGACACCATTTTCCCGGATACAAGGTGTCCAGCGGCTGCTGCGAGATCAGTTGTCAGTTGTCGTGCAGTGCTATGGCGGCACCGTCGTACCCTTACAGCCAAATAACTGTCCTTTCTTTCGTATGTCAGACGTGTCGACTCAGCCCTGGTCTTTGGGATACAGTTTCGGTCTCTATTAACCGTCGCCACATCCGAGAAACAACAGAACGATTCACGTTAAGCCATCTGGCCACATCAGTTTGCGATTGTCCTGCTTCCATTCTTCCCGTGGCCCTCACCGCAGACAGTCTGGTAGGTATCTTCTCTGTGCCATATTCCACCGTCTGTGACTGTGTACACAACGATTGTCGATGTGGGGCTATCCGTCAAACACTACATCGTTCGATAGGTGCACTGACGTCATCGTTGACGTGGTTGACCGTTGACCAGAACGCCTTCTCCCGTGCGGAACACGATGTACGGACATCTGTTGACAGTTTGTATGGTTATACCGCGTATTAGACACAGGATGGAGAAATAGCGGTTTGTTACTTTAATTTTGGTCATCAATGTACACTCCTGGAAATGGAAAAAAGAACACATTGACACCGGTATGTCAGACCCACCATACTTGCTCCGGACACTGCGAGAGGGCTGTACAAGCAATGATCACACGCACGGCACAGCGGACACACCAGGAACCGCGGTGTTGGCCGTCGAATGGCACTAGCTGCGCAGCATTTGTGCACCGCCGCCGTCAGTGTCAGCCAGTTTGCCGTGGCATACGGAGCTCCATCGCAGTCTTTAACACTGGTAGCATGCCGCGACAGCGTGGACGTGAACCGTATGTGCAGTTGACGGACTTTGAGCGAGGGCGTATAGTGGGCATGCGGGAGGCCGGGTGGACGTACCGCCGAATTGCTCAACACGTGGGGCGTGAGGTCTCCACAGTACATCGATGTTGTCGCCAGTGGTCGGCGGAAGGTGCACGTGCCCGTCGACCTGGGACCGGACCGCAGCGACGCACGGATGCACGCCAAGACCGTAGGATCCTACGCAGTGCCGTAGGGGACCGCACCGCCACTTCCCAGCAAATTAGGGACACTGTTGCTCCTGGGGTATCGGCGAGGACCATTCGCAACCGTCTCCATGAAGCTGGGCTACGGTCCCGCACACCGTTAGGCCGTCTTCCGCTCACGCCCCAACATCGTGCAGCCCGCCTCCAGTGGTGTCGCGACAGGCGTGAATGGAGGGACGAATGGAGACGTGTCGTCTTCAGCGATGAGAGTCGCTTCTGCCTTGGTGCCAATGATGGTTGTATGCGTGTTTGGCGCCGTGCAGGTGAGCGCCACAATCAGGACTGCATACGACCGAGGCACACAGGGCCAACACCCGGCATCATGGTGTGGGGAGCGATCTCCTACACTGGCCGTACACCTCTGGTGATCGTCGAGGGGACACTGAATAGTGCACGGTACATCCAAACCGTCATCGAACCCATCGTTCTACCATTCCTAGACCGGCAAGGGAACTTGCTGTTCCAACAGGACAATGCACGTCCGCATGTATCCCGTGCCACCCAACGTGCTCTAGAAGGTGTAAGTCAACTACCCTGGCCAGTAAGATCTCCGGATCTGTACCCCATTGAGCATGTTTGTGACTGGATGAAGCGTCGTCTCACGCGGTCTGCACGTCCAGCACGAACGCTGGTCCAACTGAGGCGCCAGGTGGAAATGGCATGGCAAGCCGTTCCACAGAACTACATCCAGCATCTCTACGATCGTCTCCATGGGAGAATAGCAGCCTGCATTGCTGCGAAAGGTGGATATACACTGTACTAGTGCCGACATTGTGCATGCTCTGTTGCCTGTGTCTATGTGGCTGTGGTTCTGTCAGTGTGATCATGTGATGTATCTGACCCCAGGAATGTGTCAATAAAGTTTCCCCTTCCTGGGACAATGAATTCACGGTGTTCTTATTTCAATTTCCAGGAGTGTAGTTTTAGCCAGTTTCTCAGAATCACGTAAGCTGCTACTGTGCTAATTTCGCGCATGCGGCTCAGAAACAAGGCTCACACAATTAATTGGCAGTTGGCTCACTCTGCATGCCTCTCTTGAGATACGTGAACATTGCGACAATACGAGGCGCATATAATCACAGAATTAAAAGAACTGACCAGACATGGATAAGTGATTGCCTTGCTCGAAATAGTGAGGAAAATGTTTACTGTGTATTTTACCAGTAACCCTATGGTTCTAGCAAGAATCGATCATCGGCGCACCGAACAATGTCGTAATGGCATCGCAGGTGACAAATCTAGGCTAGCTTCTCAGTAGGATGTCTTAGATCTTCCAACAAATGATTTGAACATACAGATCTGCACGTTCGAATACGGCCAAACATATTGTGGGCATGATACAACGTATACACTTATACTCAAAACCCGCGGCGTTTCAGAAGAACGAGACAGTAAGGTCTCCTTCACACGGAGCCACTGAGAAACGCCTGTCATTGGTGCTTCCGGTGGCAAAGCATTGGTTTAGATGTGGCGCTCAGTGGTGGTCTGGAAGCGCCAGTGGACCACCGCTGCGCAACTGATCCGCGCGTGGCTCGTGTTCGTGCCATATCTCATTCGACATCCTGTTTTTACTGTACTACCACCTTGTTATGTTAATTTCAACTACTCGTGTCACAGAGTTGCCTCCTTGCCTGCCCGTGGCGTATTATCTTTGCTGACTGCTATTACTTCCCGTTTGTCGTGTGTTGGGAGCTAGTTCGGATCTGCCAGTGAGTGGGGAGGCGCTAACAGTGCCGTTCGGACCTGGCAGTGTTTGACTTAAAAGGTCAGTCGGGGCGAGGCTGCAGTGAGGTCCTGACAGCCATGACTCGCCCGACGGTTGCCGATACATACCACTTGACTGCGGACCAACTTGGTTGGTCGTCGGTCGGTGGTCTTGTCGGACGACGTTTATGTTAGCCGGTAATCGCTTGTGGGTTCCCTGCGTGTGCCGACTCGTGATACGACCTTGTTATTGCACAGTCGCTGCCTGCTGTCTCCGTGCTGATGTGTGGAGTCGGGGATCAGCCAGGAAATCTCCGTGCGGTGCAGTGGGCGTATTCCCGTGACCAACAGCGAGTGTTTGAGTTGGCGAAAGTTTGGCCACTATCCGGTGGAGTTTACTGTATTTTGGTTATTTGAAGTCCAAGTGCACCAGCGGTATTTTCTGCCATGTGGCCGTTAACGTTCCGGTTGCCTGCCCTGGCCACTGACGTAAAATTCAGGCAGTGTCCTTTCCTCCCCGTGTTGTCGCTGTCCAACACGTGTGTGTAGTTTTGACAACTTATGCATACTTGGTTGTGGGCGGCTACGCCTTTTATGTTTTGGCATTGGAGTTCCTTGTGTACTGGTCGGGTGAAAGGCAACTCGTCTTGTCGGTGGGTCCGTTGACTGTCTCTTGGTTGGGTTGCCAGCGGATTGGATATAGTTGGGCCGACTACCTGTCTCCCCTAAGCCAAAGTTAATATTTCAAGTGCAGACTGACCCCGAAAACTTCTGAGCGCAGCTGGCTGTACTTCCTTTTCTTATTGGTGTTTGATTTTGCATTTTAATGGCTCACAGCCGATGGGTTGGACTTGTATGCTTTTAGTTGGGTTTTGATGGTTCAAATGGTTCAAATGGTTCTGAGCACTATGGGAATCAACAGCTGTGGTCATCAGTCCCCTAGAACTTAGAACTACTTAAACCTAACTAACCTAAGGACATCACACACATCCATGCCCGAGGCAGGATTCGAACCTGCGACCGTAGCAGTCGCACGGTTCCGAACTGTGCGCCTAGAACCGCGAGACCACCGCGGCCGGCTTGGGTTTTGAATAATGGGCCTTCAGCTGTTTTAAAATTGAAAGTTCCTTATTTGTCAAGTCTTGCATTGTTTGGGCCTTCAGGCTAATTTAAATTTTTTTTTTTGTTAAGCTTTGGGCCTTCTGCCTTTTGAAAATTCATTGCAGTTGTGTTTTTCAATCATGGGCCTTCAGCCGTCTTAAAATTAAAATTCCTGACTTGTTAAATCTTAGATTGTTTGGGTCATCAGCCTCATTTAAAATAATTATTTAAGGGTAAAGCCTTGGGCTTTCTGCCTCGTAAAAATTTATTGTAGTTGTGCTTTGTATCATGAGCCTTTAGCCGTTTTAAAGCAAAATTTCTTATTGCTAAGTCTTAGGTAGTTTGGGCCTTCTGCCTCTTTTTTTAAAATTATTTAAGGATAAAGCTTTGGGCCTTCTGCCTTTGAAAATTTATTGGAGTTGTGTTTTTAAATCATGGGCCTTCAGGCTTTTTCAAATTAAAATTCCTTACTTGACAAGTCTTAGATTGTTTGGGCCTTCAGGATAGAACCTTGCACTTTCTGCCTTTTGAAAATTTATTGTAGTTGTGTTTTAAATCATGGGCCTTCAGCCGTTTTAAAAATTAAAGAGGTTGTACCCTTAAGCTATAAGACTGTGTGACATATTCAGTCGATACTTAAGCTCGGAAATTTGCGCTGTAATGTTTGGGCAACTAAATAAAGTTATGTGAGTTCGAGTGTTACTGACAGCCGCTCATTTTTGGCTGCTTTCCACAATTCCAACTACCTGTTCGGTCCTGCGGATTTCGCCAGGCGTTTCCGGAACATTGCTTCCTTCAGCAGCCTTCACACGGAAATGAGAAGCGATTGACTTGTTCTTCGAAGGAATACATCATTCACATTCGCTTGATTCGACGATACTAGTCTTTCCGTTCCTATTAGTGTTGTATTGCGAAACCGTCGAACAGTGTTTACGAGTCAATGACACGTTAGATGGATACGCCGTATTCGGCGAATATTTACTATTTGCACGATATACGAGAGAGAATTGTCAGAGCATGTGCTTCGATAAATGCCGAAGTGATAAGGTATAGTCAATACATGATAAGAAGATTGCAGAAGTGCATTGATACCAATGGCCATCACTTCGAACACCTTCCGTAAATGGACGTTCATGCCACCTTTGTGACCTTCGTTGACCTTCAAAGATGTTACTGTTACACATCATTGGATTCGCCTTGATAGCCGCCATCAGTACCAAACTACAGCATCCCATAAAAAAAAACGAAGTTGACCATCATATCTTTGAAGCGACACAATCCAGCAACAAAAAACCAAGGTCATATTTTGGCCCCCGCTGTCCCATGGAACATTTGTCCCACAAACTTTTCAGCTCCTATCACGCTTTCGGAGTTATTCTTGGTGGCAATAGTTAGTGACTCACCCTGTATATAAAATGTAAGATATAAAGGGAAAGCGTTGTTACTAAAAACCTCGAAAAGTTCTTGGCAGATTTAGATCAAATTTTAAACGAGACTCTATTAAACATTCAGATGAGCACAGACTATACTTTTTTTACACGACAGCGGACAGATATTCAGTTCACAACGACTGCGAGAAAGAAAATGCTCTGCTGTAAAAATGTACAGTTTTGTTTCCTTGTCGCAGCCAGTTTTAACAGCGATGCATTCAAACCAAATTGTTTCTACCACATGTATTCTTCCTTACTACATATATTTTCAAAGATAAACTGCTGTTTTCTTCTCTTCTTCGCAGACGGTTTTCGCAGAAGACAGCAAGGTTGTATTTATGGTTTATCGATTTATAATTAGAATGTTGTTTTTGTGGTGGTCTTCAGTCCTGAGACTGCTTTGATGCAGCTCTCCATTCTACTCTATCCTGTGCAAGCTTCTTCATCTTCCAGTACCTACTGCAACCTACATCCTTCTGAATCTGCTTAGCGTATTCATCCCTTGGCCTCGCTCTACGATTTTCACCCTCCGCGCTGCCCTCCAATGCTAAATTTGTGATCCCTTGATGCCTCAGAACATGTCCTACCAACCGGTCCCTTCTTCTTGTCAAGTTGTGCCACAAACTCCTCCCCAATTCTATTCAATACCTCCTCATTAGTTATGTGATCTACCCATCTAATCTTCAGCATTCTTCTGTAGCACCACATTTCGAAAGCTTCTATTCTCTTCTTGTCCAAACTATTTATCGCCCACGTTTCACTTCCATACATGGCTACACTCCATACAAATACTATCAGAATCGACTTCCTGACACTTAAATCTATACTAGATGTTAACAAATTTCTCTTCTTCAGAAACGCTTTCCTTGCCATTGCCAGTCTACATTTTATATATTCTCTACTTCGACCATCATCAGTTATTTTGCTCCCCAAAAAGCAAAACTGCTTTAGTACTTTAAGTGTCCCATTACCTAATCTAATTCCCGCAGCATCACCCGACTTAATTCGACTACATTCCATGATCCTCGTTTTGCTTTTGTTGATGTTCATCTTATATCCTCCTTTGCTGTCTGTGACAGCATTACAATGTCATCGGCGAACCTCAAAGTTTATGGTTTATCGGTTTATAATTAGAATACTACTACAGAATCTGAATTTGCAATAACAATAAACAAGACTAAAGGTCAGAGGCAGAGGGGGAAAGAGGAGACTGACAGAGGCCTGGTAGTGAATGGAAACAGAGAGCGTAAAGGAGGAGACGGATAGAAAGAGGAGGCAGGAGGAGATGGAAAGAGAGGGGAGACGAGAAGATGGAAAGAGAGAGTGGAGGAGGTGATGAACTGAGAAAGAGCGAAGGAGGAGGGGTGGACAAAGAGAGCGGCATGAGGGCTGTCCTGAGCCACAGCAACGCTACCTGAGTGCCGCTTGTTTAATAATAAGGCTTTAATGCTGAATCAAAGGCTTTTAATTCTAAATTTCCCCTAAAATCGTTTTTCTTTCGGGTGATTTGTCACAAAATTTCCCCTGTCAATGCCCGCACCCAGGGTTCAGCCAGACCCTAGACACGGCTCCGATCGGACCGCGGGTATGCAGGCATCGAGGCGTGCGCGAGAAGACGACGCAGCGGTCGGCGGTGTGTGGCAGTGGCTGCGTCTAAATGCGTCAGTGACGCACGCAGGTGCTTGCGCCCCCCCCCCCCCCCTCCCACCTCCTGTTTACGTCGCGAAAACTGTGCACACATCGCCGCGCGACAGCCAAAGGCAGGCGCCACCGCCAATACCTGTAGCCGCAGTCATCGCAAGCCACGGGCTGACCACGGCACGGCAAACCGCTTGTTCCCAAAGTCTGATGGAGACCAAAGTTGCGGGCGGGAAGCTAATGATCATGAAATTGTCAACACTTTCTATAAACTCTTACAAAGAAGGTCACAACTTCTTGCAGTGTCGCTGCACCATTACTGCAAACGTCCATTTCAGTTCCTTATAAACCGACGCTAAACCTTTTCGTCTGCTTCACCGACTTCAATGCACTTTGCCTACTGACTGGTTACTTAGTTAACGTTATACACTTAAGAGGCAAAGAAACTGGTACACTTGTCTAATATCGTATAAGCCCCGCGAGCACGCAGAAGTGCCACAACACGACGTGGCATGGACTCGACTAATGTCTGAAGTTGTGCCGGAGGGATCTGACACCATGAATCCAGCAGGCTGTCAATAAATCCGTAAGAGCACGAGGGGGTGGAAATCTCTTTTGAACAGCACGTTGCAAGGCACCCCAGATATGCTCAATAATGACATGCCTGGGGAGTTCGGTGGCCAGCGGAAGTGATTAAACACAGAAAGATGTTCATGGAGCCACTTTGTAGCAATTCTGGCCGCGAGGGGGTGAGAGGGGTCGCATTATCCTGCTGGAATTGTCCAAGTCCGCCGGAATGCCCAATGGATATTAATGGATGCAGGTGATCAGACAGGATGCTAATGTACGCGTCACTTGTCGGAGTCATATCTAGACGTATCAGGGGTCCCATATCATTCCAACTGCACACGCTCCACACCATTACAGAGCCTCCACCAGCTAGAACAATCCCCTGCTAACATGCAGGGTCTATGGATTCATGAGGTTGCCTCCACACCCATACTCATCCATCCGCTTGGTAAAATTTGAAACGAGACTCTTCCGACCAGGCAACATGTTTCCTGTCATCAACAGTTCAGTGTCGGTGTTGATGGGCCCAGGTGGGGCGTAAAGCTTTGTGTCGTGCAGTCATCAAGGATAGACGAGTGGGGCGTCGGCTCCGAAAGCCATATCGATGATGTTTCGTTGAATGGTTCGCACGCTGCTACTTGTAGATGGCCCAGCATTGAAATCTGGAGCTATTTGCGGAAGGCTGCACTTCTGTCACATTGAATGATTCTCTTCAGTCGTCGTCCGTCCCGTTCATGCAGGATCTTTTTACGGCCGTAGCGATGTCGGAGATTTAATGTTTTACCAGATCCCTGATATTCACTGTCCACTCATGAAATAGTCTTATGAGAAAATCCCCACTTCATCGCTACCTCGGAGATGCTGTGTCCCATCGCTCGTGCGCCGACTGCAACACCGCGTTCAAACTCATTTAAATCTTGATAACCTGCTTTTGTAGCAACAGTACCCGATCTAACAACTGCGCCAGACACTTGTTGTCTTATATAGACGTTGCTGACCGCAGCCCCGTATTTTACCAGTTTACGCCCCTCTGTGTTTGAATACGCATGCCTGTACCAGTTTCTTTGGCGCTTCAGTGTAATATACATACCACAGGATAGTATATAAATGTGAAACGAACCCTCCAAAACAAAAAACAAAACTGGTGGATAAATATAAATTTAAAGCTAAGTGGTATGAAATGTGAGAGAGGTAGGGGGAGGGGTGGGGGGTGGAATGGAAAAACAACATGGTGGTTATTTTGGAAGCCGCCATCTTGGATGCAATTCGTAATTTTCAAAGGGTAAGGTGGTCATGTGACATATGAGAGAGGTAGAGAATTATACGAAAAAAACAGTGGCACCTTTTATTTGAGCATAGATTCATTCGTTCTCAAGTTATGACTAATGCTTCCTCCTTACAGATGAGGTGAAAGCTGATGGCGTTAACACAGGCCAAACGTATTCACGCAGTCTTGATATTGAGAGAGAGGAGCACCAGTGTTATGGCAGAGGATTTCGACCAACGCCAATCAGCGTGACCACTTTTTATACACAGTGCTGTGGAAGAACTCCTCTCGTGATTCCATGACACTGGCTCTGTCGTACACAAGCCGAAAGCTGGACGATCGAAAACGGCTAAGAATGAAGCAACATCAACCGCAATCGTTCAGTGCGAGACCAAAACACAGGTCTCACCGCATCCCGCAGGACACAGGTGCCACCCGTACATCAACAATGAGGATTTTGGTCATATAAAAAATAGCACGTTTACAAAATAAAAATGTTACTACATCTCACCGAGGACAACCCAGATCGTCGCGTTCAGTGTGAAGTGTGGGTAACAATCCACATCCGTAGCGTAGCGGTAGCGTTACCATGCATCGGGCCCGGGTTCGATTCCCGGCAGGGGACTGGGTGTCGTGTGTCCTTCATAATTTTCATCATCATTGACCCGCAAGTCGCCGGCGTGGCGTCACCTAAAAAGGCGGCCGAACATCCCCGAATGGGGACTCACGGCCAACAATGCCATACGATCATTTCCATTTTGTGGGTGACAAGCACGCTGGACGAAAATCGTCGGTTCCCCTATAACGAGCTGTTTACAGATGGAGCTAATTTCTGAATACAAAGAGTGACAATGGTCAGACGTGAAACCTGACTGGATGGCCCCATCGAAAGTAGTTGACGAATCGGAAGTAATGATTTGGTGTGGAATATGGGGGTTCTCGCATTTTTGGGCCGTTCATCATTCAGGGTACACTACTACCAGCCAGCTGACTTTCGTCGCTATTGTCTGAAGACGGAACATTTTAAACTTCATTTCAGCACTGTGGTGCCCCACGTCGTTGCAGGCTAGTTGTCTGGGCGTACCTGGTCAACGTCCTTGTCACGTTGGTAATACCTGTTACGCCCGACCACCGACGTTAAGCAACATTGGGCCTGGTTAGTACTTGGCTAGGTGACCGTCCGTGGAAATATGATGCTGTTGGCTGACGGACGCGCAAGACGCAGAAGTGCCACACGACATTATTATTATTATAATTATGGGCGTACCTGGCTAACCAATTTTCCCAGAGATAGTATGTCATAGAGGTCCGGTGTGGTGGACGGTGGTGGCCACGTTTCTCGGATTTAATTCCATTAGATTTCTATTCTATTCTATTTCTTTTTATGTTATCACCAGCATTTGCCTTATTCTGTACAACAATGAGTAACTATGCTCAAATGAGAGACACCATTCCCTATCTGTATAAAAAATTACATGACCCCCGTTCCATTTGCAAATTACGAGTTGCATCCAAGATTGCCATTTCCAGTCAAAACTGTAACATCTCAAAAGAAAAATTTGTGAATTACTGTGCTGATAAACCTCTTACGTTATTTGATTTTCAAACAGCTGGGCTGAACTGAAAGTTCTCAGACATTTCTCTCTTTACTTATTCTGATCAACGCTAAACTAACACACAATACGTTTAGCACAACGCAATCTGACTTTCAATAATCCCTACAAAAGAATGGTCCTGACTAACAATAACCTATACCTTTCATGAATCACCTACCTCACAAAAATCTTCGTTACTCGAACTACTGCAATACAGCGAGCGCCAATACTGCCAGCTAAATAAAAGATTCTAACTACTGAAGGCACTAACTACTGATAGGCATAGTTAGCAAATGAAAGATTTTGATAGAGATCAAACAACGTATTTACCTTAATAATATTCAGAAGTCATCATATATACATCAGTCCACGATATGCAGTATTACAAATTTACTCTCACACGTCCAGATCATCCGCTCTCAAAATTCCGCCATCTCTCTCACTACATCCACCACTGCTGCCGGCTCACCTTCAACTGCGCTGTTCATATCCATCTGCCCAACACTACAATAGCAAAAATCCCAACAATGCAATCCAGCCACATACTGCACTCAGCACAGTCAGTGATTTTCATGAACAATAGTTTGCAGTTCTTTTATGGGTGCTTCGTGATTCTGTAATACATTTTCACGCGGCGAAAAAATAGGTTGAAAATGCTCACAAATTTGTGGTTTTACGTCATTACAGACTTTTAGACATTTCGATTCAATTTTAAGTAACTCTGCAGTTAAATCGTCACGCGTTTGTTCCATTGAGTCTAACTTTTGAAGCTGTTGCTGTGTTTGTCTCTGATTTTGTTCCATTGTGTCTAACTTTTGAAGCTGTTGTCGCATTTGTTTCTGATTTCGTTCAAGCGTTGTGTCTAACTTCTGAAGCCTTTGTCCCATTTGTTGCATTGATTGTAATAACAGTGCACTGGTGTCTGAAACCTAATGGCAAAATTTTGAGAGCACACGATCTGGACGTGTGTCAATCAGAAAGAGTAAATTTGTAATACTGTATATCATGAACTGATATATATATATATATATATATATATATATATATATATATATATATATATATATATATATATATATATATAATGACTTTCAAATATTATTAAGGTAAATACATTGTTTGTTCTCTTTCAAAATCTTTCATTTGCTAGCTATGCGAATCAGTAGTTAGTGCCTTCAGTAGTTAGAATCCTTTATTTAGCTGGCAGTATTTGAGCTCGCTGTATTGCAGTAGTTCGAGTAACGAAGATTTTTGTGAGGTAAGTGAGTCATGAAAGGTATAGGTTATTGTTAGTCAGGGCCATTCTTTTGTAGGGATTATTGAAAGTCAGATTGCGTTGCGCTAAAAATACTGTGTGTCAGTTTACTGACGATCAGCATAAGTAAAGAGACAATTATCTGAGTAAGTTCAGCTTTACTCAGCTGTTTGAAAATCAAATAACGTAAGATTTTATCCAGCACAGTCATTCATAATTTTTCTAAGGGGGCGTTACAAAATGTCCGACCTGTTAGTGTCGTAGTCTCAGAGGTCGTTCCCCCTCTCCCATCTCATACTGCTGGCATTGACATTTCTGTTCATCCATCTGTTTTTGTTTTAGAAAGTTGATTCCACACCTATGGACACTTCTAGAAGAGCAGTAAATACTACTACTACTCCTACTACCATATAATAATAATAATAATAATAATAATAATAACGGACGTTAAATGGACCAAAGAAGATCTCTGCTTGATTGTAAGAGATAAGGAAAGACCGACACGATGGCCCAATGGATGGTGGGTAGGATGAATTATGAAACATGAAATAGTGACTAAAAGCTGTAATGCATGAAATATCAGACAATTATACAGGTTGCGCTCTGACTCCATCGAAAAGATTTTGGAGGTTATTCGGGGATATTTCCTTAGTATATTGATATATGGTTGCCACTGTCTGTGATGGCTCGTTAACAGATTAATAGTAGCAGATGATTGATTCGTTTTGCTGTCACAGTTTGTTTCTGTCAAAATACTTTCGTAACAATGAAGAAACCTGTAACATGCACTAGCCAAAGCGTACAATACATAACGCGTAGCCAAAGCGTACAATACATAACGCGGAGTAATGCAACAATCCTCAGACAGATGCACGAGTGCTGCAGGGTGGCTGCCGCCGCTAGGGCAACAGCTCAGCATAGGATCGCTGTGCCGCTCTTCCGTTGCATTCGGTGATCCCATAAACCAGTTGCATATCGTCAATAAACCTGTCCACACTGCTATGTATCACTGTCAGCGTACAACTGACAGCGTCGGGAACACAAACACGAGACTATATCGAGCGATACTGACTATATCGAGCGATACTGAATTCAAAGAGTAAAGTGGGCATTACTACTGTTTAAAGCATGTACCGTAAGTGAAAGCCGTTTGTTACCAAACAAGCCAAGCCGCATACACTTGACATCTGCAGTGTTGCATAGATACCTCCCATTCAATGCACTGAAGTACACTGACGGAAAAAATTGCAACACAAAAAAAATTTAAAAAAAATAATGTAGAGTAATCAAATTTCGGCAATACAGTTGTCTAGGCGACATATTTAAGTGATTAACATTGCAAGGTCAAAGGTTAATGTGAAAAACCGGTGTAACCACCAGAATGTTGCATGCAAACATGCATACATTGTGTCGTAGAGGTGCTGGAATTCAGGTTATGGGATGGAGTTCCATGCCTGTTGCGTTTGGTCGGTCAATACAGGGCCAGATAATGCTGTATGTGGATGACGATGGACTTGTCGTCGATAATGTCCCAGATGTGCTCGACTGAAGACAAATCTGGTGATCGAGAAGACCAAGGCAACATGTCGACAGTCTTTAAGTATGTTGGGTTTCAACAGCTGCGCGTGGGCGAGCAAACTACTCTCGTTCTACAGGGTGTTACAAAAAGGTACGGCCAAACTTTCAGGAAACATTCCTCACACACAAAGAAAGAAAATATGTTATGTGGACATGTGTCCGGAAACGATTACTTTCCATGTTAGAGCTCATGTTATTACTTCTCTTCAAATCACATTAATCATGGAATGGAAACATACAGCAACAGAACGTACCAGCGTAACTTCAAACACTTTGTTACAGGAAATGTTCAAAATGTCCTCCGTTAGCGAGCACACATGCATCCACCCTCCGTCGCATGGAATCCCTGATGCGCTGATGCAGCCCTGGAGAGTAGCGTATTGTATCACAGCCGTCCACAATACGAGCACGAAGAGTCTCTACATTTGGTACGGGGGTTGAGGTTAGGAGAGCGTGGAGGCCACAGAATTGGCCAGCCTCTACCAATCCATCGGTCACCGAATCTGTTGTTGAGAAGCGTACGAACACTTCGAATGAAATGTGCAGGAGCTCCATCGTGCATGAACCGCATGTTCTGTCGTACTTGTAAAGGCACATGTTCTAGCAGCACAGGTAGAGTATCCCGTATGAAATCATGATAACGTGTTCCATTGAGCGTAGGTGGAAGAACAGGGGGCCCAATCAAGACATCACCAACAATGCCTGCCCAAACGTTCACAGAAAATCTGTGTTGATGACGTGATTGCACAATTGCGTGCGGATTCTCGTCAGTCCACACATGTTAATTGTGAAAATTTACAATTTGACCACGTTGGAATGAAGCCTCATCCGTAAAGAGAACATTTGCACTGAAATGAGGATTGACATATTGTTGGATGAACCATTCGCAGAAGTGTACCCGTGGAGGCCAATCAGCTGCTGATAGTGCCTGCGCACGCTGTACATGGTTCGGAAGCAACTGGTTCTCCCGTAGCACTCTCCATACAGTGACGTGGTCAACGTTACCTTGTACAGCAGCAACTTCTCTGACGCTGACATTAGGGTTATCGTCAAGTGCACGAAGAATTGCCTCGTCCATTGCAGGTGTCCTCGTCTTTCTAGGTCTTCCCCAGTCGCAAGTCATAGGCTGCAATGTTCCGTCCTCACTAAGACGCCGATCAATTGCTTCGAACGTCTTCCTGTCGGGACACCTTCGTTCTGGAAATCTGTCTCGATACAAACGTACCGCGCCACGGCTATTGCCCCGTGCTAATCCATACATCAAATGGGCATCTGCCAACTCCGCATTTGTAAACATTGCACTGATTGAAAAACCACGTTCGTGATGAACACTAACCTGTTGATGCTTCGTACTGATATGCTTGATGCTAGTACTGTAGAGCAATGAGTCGCATGTCAACACAAGCAACGAAGTCAACATTACCTTCCTTCAATTGGGCCAACTGGCTGTGAATAGAGGAAGTACAGTACATACTGACGAAACTAAAATGAGCTCTAACATGGAAATTAAGCGTTTCCGGACACATGTCCACAGAACATATTTTCTTTATTTGCGTGTGAGGAATGTTTCCTGAAAGTTTGGCCGTACCTTTCTGTAACACCCTGTATATCCAGGAGATGTGAGACAGTGGAACGCATTGTTTTACATACTGGTTTCGGTAGCATAGGCATGGGTTTCAGTTCAAAATCTGACTAGTCCACCACCGATAATCTAAGTGTTGAGCGCCCATAAACATCTTTTTTACGATGCCTCCCCATCATAACTCGATTTGTGTAACCTAGGTTTGAAAGTAGGACGCCCCAAGTGAGTTCAGCGCTTCATTCAGATTATAGCTTGGCCGTCGTAATTTATGGATCACGCCGTATTTTTTTTCCTTATCACTACCAACAGTGTCACATGCCCTCGCTCCACGATAAACTGCGACGAGGTTCGGAATTTCAATCAGGATTTTGTGCAAGATTCTGGTGACGAGAAACGGTCCCCTCCACATCTGGTCTTCTTGTTTTCACCGCAAGATTCGGAACAGCTACCCCCTAATCTTTTGCAGTAACAAAATACGAGTACACTTTACACTGGCGCGTAAAGCTGTGAACTACACCTTCCGCTTTTTTGTGCTCCGTGAGAAAGGTCTTTAAATGAGTTTCAACTGCTGTAGGCCTTTTTTTGACCTATATTTACATGAACGACCTTCGACGACGCAGTACAGTAATGAAAGTAACGCTAGTTGCCTTCACTAAAGGGGCGAAACGACAATGATAGACCTCCTCTAACAACGTACCTACGTGTTTGGTTTGAAACGAAAGTTATGAAGGCTGCCCTCGACACTTGCCACTTATCTTTAGTAACCTTTCGCAGCGGCGAGAGACAGCGTGGTAAAGGCACGCGTTCAGGTCTTGTTCTGAGATACGGAAATTCATTTGCACTTCTCTTCCAACAGAATTAGATGTACGACCCTCCACCAATATAGGCGGTACAGCGAGGTCAAAATTGTCGAAATGAAAAGTCGTGTATTCTCTAAAATGAGGTCTTCTGATAGATTACAACTGTTTGCCATAACATGACACAAGCCCAGATCCTTATCGTGTGCTAGCAGTACGCTATTCCTGGAAGGAGAAAGGAACCCTTGGAAGAATAGAAGCATGGAAGGGAAAGTAAAGTAGTTTAGGAAAGGATCGTTTTGTGTTTAGGAGAAGGGACACCCCGAAAGCAATTTCAGCGCTGTGGATAAAAACAGAGGACAGATTTAGGAATTTTCGTATATTTGGATAAGTCTTTTAATGATGTGGATTGGAATAAACTGCTTTGCATTCGTAAGTAGCATGGTATCAACCAAAGGCATAAAAGGGTAATCCATTCTCTTTCTGTGGGCGGACATAACATACCAAAATAATGAATGGTATAAGACAATGTTTCTCTTTATCACTACAGATATTTAATTTGTATATTCAAGAAGCTATGATTGAAATAGGCTATTCCAATGTGGGAGTTGTTTGTCACGGACAGAAAATCAGCACGATGACTCTTGGTAACACGAATAAACAAATTAGCGAATGGGATTCACTCCAAGTCATCACCTCTCAAGGGCAGTGCAGTAAAATGGAATAGATGGAATGCCTTCGTCTTAAAGCATTATCGATAGAAATAAAAAATTTCACTTCGCTTATCTGTCCAGCATAAAGCTCTAAACGTTCATTAACTCTCACGGTCGGAGTCACTTCACTTCACATGCACATGTAAATACCGAAGTTACATTTTGTAGTTGAAATTGCACACCAAATGATCATTTAAAAACGCAAAAGAAATCGTAATGAACGGCGAGAGTTAGGGATGCCATTGAATTTTTGTAGAAACGTGAGAAAGGAGCATCGCAATTGGACTCGAAGTATGAGGAAGAAGAGCAGTTTTTGGTAAAGTACTATTCATTGTCTCACTGGTAAAAATAAAGAGAGATTTAGAATCATTACATTGAATGGACAAGCTATTTTCCACAGAAATAAGCTGCAAAACGGAAAAAATAAAATAAGGTAAATCGCGGCAGCAGGCCTGAAAATAAAGCCAGAAATCCAAATTAGTAAACATAGGGGAGAAGTAAAAAGTATTTCAACTATATAAGTTGGCCGTTATAATGAAGAAACGTAAGAGATTAGAACTTGCAAGGAAATCTACATTCAACCACATAAATCAGATGTCATAGAGCGCTCTGAATTCAAGAACTTATTGTCTGAAAATGTCAGTTTTGACGAAGCACCAACATGGACATTAAGAAATGAAAAAAGAGACGGGTGAGAGAGAGAGAGAGAGAGAGAGACAGAGAGAAACAGAAACAAGGGCAGTTTAAAATAGAATACCACATAACTGTACATAGCCTTACGTAAACAGATAACGAAATGAAGAGCTGTTTTTCGCCTTACCAAATGAATAGATAGGATAGTGTGACACGTGTTTAGGTACCTAGTACCAATTACTTCGGAAATGGACGATCACCAGAGGGCATAATTTTGCAGACCACGCAAAGACTGTAATATGTATCACATACTATGGATGATTCTCGATCCGGAAATAAATCCAAACGAGAGTTTGTTGTGAAAATAGGCAATTTCAGTAGGCGGCAAGAGTAATTAGGTATTCCGCGATCTTAGCCCGAAGCTAGGAGTGAGGTGGCGCAGTGGTTACGACAATGGGCTTGCATACAGGAGGAGAGGGGTTCACTTCCCCGTCCCGACACCTGGATTACGGTTTACTGAAATTTCTCTACATCGAACAGCGAGCTTGCTCTTAGTCTGTTATGACGTGAGTGACGACGGGATGTTTAACCCTAACTCCATCCTTTGTTTTATCCAAAACAGTATAATGACAACCGTTTTTAATGGTGTATATCAAATTACTTATCGCTTTGTGGGAGTTTCGTCTGTGAACACAATGACATTTGATTAATTCGGCTATATTATAGGTCTACATCATTCACACTCCGTCTTCAGGCCACGACCGGGACCATCCGACCGCCGTGTCATCCTCACAGGATGCGGATAGGAGGGGCGTGGGTCAGCACACCGCTCTCCCGGTCGTTAGGATGGTATTCTTGACCGAAGCCGCTACTATTTGGTCGAGTAGCTCCTCAGTTGGCATCACGAGACGAGACTGTCAGTAGCGAGCCAGCGGGTGTGTTGGACCTTCCATCGAGCTACAGATCCCCTTCAAGATGTCTCCCACAGGCGGGGACGAAACGTTGGGAATTGAGACAAAATTCATCAACCGACCACGGCGTACCAGCCCGGATAATCATAATGGACATGACATTTCCACCCGTGAAAGTCTACATTTTAGTATCAAACCTAGGACCACCCAAGACAGCAACAGCGGACACAGACGACCCAAACGTACGAGCCCAAGCTCCGTCCGAAGATGGTAGTCAATCGTGCAGTCCAGATGGCGGAAGTTGGCGGAGCAGAAAGATTCCCAGACGCCAACACCTCACGAGGAGACCGAGGAACGACATGGCCGAGCGGCAACTACCAGAGGCGAAGCACTGTGCACTGAGGGCTGGGGCAGCGATACAAGCCACCGAGGCGACAGAGAGCAGAAGAACGTTCCTGTGGAAACACGTGCAGTGATACAGGTGGCAACGGCATAGTTACAGCAAGAGCTTTTGGACGTTACCGAAGCTGTCTCCCACAATCCCCTCCAAATATGTTAAAAATTGGGAGATGTTAAGTCACCCCCATACCCAGGCGTCGATTGACAGGGAGGAATGAAATGTGAAAAAAAGAGGTGTTGTCAGTGGAGAATCAGTAACAGAAGAAAGCGTCGGTCAGGAAGGATCAGTGACTTTGAACGTGGACTAGTCACCTACCTAGTCACCTGAATAACTACACTTCTGGCCATTAAAATTGTTACACAAAGAAGAAATGCAGATGACAAATGGGTATTCATTGGACAAATATACTAGAACTGACATGTGATTACATTTTCTAGCAGTTTGGGTGCATAGATCCTCAGAAATCAGTACCCAGAACAACCACCTCTGGCCGTAATAACGGCCTTGATACGCCTGGGCATTGAGTCAAACAGAGCTTGGATGGCGTTTACAGGTACAGCTGCCAATGCAGCTTCAACACGATACCACAGTTCATCAGGAGTAGTGACTGACGTATTGTGACGAGCCAGTTGCTCGGCCACCATTGACCAGACGTTTTCAATTGGTGAGAGATCTGGAGAATTGCTGACCAGTGCAGCATCGAACATTTTCTGTATCCAGAAAGGCCCGTACATGACCTGCAACATGTGGTCGTGCATTATAGTGCTGAAATGTAGGGTTTCGCAGGGATCGAATGAAGGGTAGAGCCAAGGGTCGTAACACATCTCAAATGTAACGTCCAATGTTCAAAGTACCGTCAATGCGAACAAGAGGTGACCGAGACGTGTAACCAATGGCACCCCATACCATCACGCCGGGTGTTACGCCAGTATGGCGATGACGAATACACGCTTCCAATGTGCGTTCACCGCGATGTCGCCAAACACGGATGCGACCATCATTATGCTGTAAACAGAACCTGGATTCATCCGAAAAAATGACAATTTGCCATTCGTGCACCCAGGTTCGTCGTTGAGTACATCACTGCAGGCGCTCCTGTCTGTGATGCAGCGTCGAGGGTAACCGCAGCCACGGCCTCCGAGCTGATAGTCCATGCTGCTGCAAACGTCGTCGAACTGTTCGCGCAGATGGTTGTTGTCTTGCAAACGTCCCCATCTGCTGACTCAGGGATCGAGACGTGACTGCGCGATCTGTTACAGCCATGAGTATAAGATGCCTGTCATCTCGACGGCTAGTGATACGAGGCCCGCCGATTCCATATTCTGCTAACAGCCATTGGATCTCGACCAACGCGAGCAGCAATGTCGCGATACGATAAATCGCAATCGCCATAGGCTACAATCTGACCTTTATCAAAGTCGGAAACGTGATGGTACGCATTTCTCCTCCTTACACAAGGCATCACAACGTTTCACCACGCAACGCCGGTCAACTGCTGTTTGTGCATGAGAAATCGGCTGGAAACTTTCCTCATGTCAGCACGTTGTAGGTGTCGCCACCGGCGCCAACCTTGTGTGAATGCTCTGGGAAGCTAATCATTTGCATATCACAGCATCTTCTTCCTGTCGGTTAAATTTCGCGTCTGTAACACGTCATCTTCGTGCTGTACCAATTTTAATGGCCAGAAGTGTAATTGATCACGGACATTTCAATCATTCTAAAGCTGCCAGAGTCGACAGTTGGTGACGCGAATGCAGAGTGGAAACGCGAAGGAACAGCCACAGCTAAACCAAGACCAGACAGGCTCATGTATCGACGGACAGGGACCGTCGATTATTACTGATCGTGGGTGTAAAAAATCGCATGAAATCTGCGGAAGGAATCTCTAGTGAGTTCCAAAGTGCTGCCAGAAGTCCAGCTTGCACAATGTCTGCGTGTAGGCAGTTAAAAAAGAACAGGGTACAATGGTCGAACAGCTTTTCGTAAGCCACGCGCTTCTGAGGTCAGTGCTAAGTAGCGCTTGAGGTGGTCACTGCACACTGGATGACTGGAAACGAGTGATGTGAAGTGATGAATCACGCTATACCCTGTGGCACTCTGAAGGGTTTGGGTTGGGCGAATGCCGGTGGAACATTACCTACATCAGTGAAATACGGAGGAGATGTTTTTATGGTAAGGTGGTGCTTTCCACGATTAAGTTGAGGTGCCCGCATTGCGCTTATGAAAACGCTAAATGCGAGAGAATATTAAGACAATTTACAGCACTGTGTACTGCATAAAGGCACAATAGGGAGGCTATGATTGTATTAGCATGACAGTACAGCCTGACGTAAAGTACCATGTAGGAGGCAATGGATTTTGGACAATAACGTTCCTGAAACGGGCTGGCCTACCCAGAGGCACAACCTGAACACAATGGTACGCCTTTCGGGTGCTTTAGAACACTGACTTCGCTTCACATCCCTGCGTCCGAGACCACTGACTTCTCTGGTTTCGGCTCTTGAGCAAAAATTGGTTGCCATTCGTTCACACACTCTCATTAGACACCTCACAGAAAGTGTCCCCAGCAGAGTACAAACTGTCATAAAGACAAAGGGTGGACACAGCATATGTAAATACATAATAGTAAATGTCTAGATACTTCGGTTACGCGATAAATCAGTCTAATCTAAAACCCGTAAATTCAACTAAATACCTAGGTATTACAATCACGAACAACTTAAATTGGAAGGAACAAATAGAAAATGTTGTGGGGAAGGTAACCAAAGGCTGCGTTTTATTAGCAGGACACCTAGAAAATGTAACAGACCTACTAATGACACTACCCTTGTCCGTCCTCTTTTAGAATACTGCTGCAGCACGTTTTGTATTATCGCGAAATATGGGAGACAGTGTCACAGAAATCATACAGGATATTAGGCTGGAAATTATTAGAAGAAAGGCGTTTGTCGTTGCGACGGAATCTTCTCACGAAATTCCAGTCACCAACTTTCTCCTCCGAATGCGAAAATATTTTGTTGACACCGGCCTACATAGGGCAGAACGATCACCACGATAAAATAAGGGAAATCAGAGCTCGTGCGGAAAGATATAGGTGTTCATTCTTTCCGCGCGCTACACGAGATTGGAATATTAGACAATTGTGAAGTTGGTTCGATGAACCCTCTACCAGGCACTTAAATGTGATTTGCAGAGTACACATGTAGATGTAGATGTAGATGTACTTTTGATAAGGTAGTGTAGAGAACTGCAGAATCTGCAAAAAGTGTGAGCTGCCGTCTAAAGGGCCCTACAAACGTACCAAATTACGGGGTCCAATTTATCAGCCGTCCGATAAACTGGATGTGTGTAAAGCCTTCTCTGCTAGTTTCTCTCGTCGGGCGACGGCTGGCTCTGATTACCCCGCGGCCGACCCCTCGCCTCATCCCCAACGCTTCGCCCAATAATTCGTGCCGTGTGTAACGCTGTCGGACCAACTTCCCGATTGACGATCATCTGCAGTTTGTGCGCTCGGAAATACAAATGGCTGATGTGGCAGATAGCGAGGCAGCCAGAGGCGTGATGTGAGAGTTTCCAGCGAGCGGTCTTCTGTTTCTTTCATTACTATCATTTATTACGACTATTTACGTCACAAACGTACGATAATAAAATTTACTTGGATGTCATTTGCTTTCTTATTTGTTTTGCACACCTGATATATTTCCTCAGGCAATATGTTGCAGTTTTAAGGAATAATTTTGGACAATAATTGTGGAGATACAACAGCTCTGAATTTGAGATGCTCGTAACTTCTTCCAATGGCTAGAAACCGTAATGTGGTTAGCGGCATCTCCTCGCAGCGTACAGCCTGTCTCGTGACCGTGTTCGTTTTCGTTAAGAATGCTTTCATGATGTTCGGCAGCTCCATTCTCAGTTAATTACGAAAATCTTGGTTCCCAGCTCCCTAAGTAGTATAGTGTGGGTGAATTTATTTCAGCTTTCTCTCGGCATTTCTTGGACTCGTTACCTTTAGAACAGACAAGGTATACCCCAGTTTTTATTTCTAAGTCAAAAAGCGGAATCTCATCAATGCATTTACTACCAGTGGAAAAATCCTCCTATCGGGGCATGCGAATATTTTCCCGCTGTTCTTAACATGCAACTCTCCTCTCACACCAAAAATTTCCCCGAACCGTAACTCGCTCACATCCATCCATATGTCCATCGCTGTAAGCCGGTCGTACCCATCCACTCCCAGCTGCCCATTTTCACTCACTCAGCCCTACTCACTGTCATGCCTCTCTAACTGTCACTGCGTCTCCTTCGTTCTGTCCTATTCTCTTACTGTCTCTGTCACTGTCTCCGTCTTGTTCTCTGTTACTGCTACTAGCTCGTTCATTCCTTTCCTCTACTGCTGTATCTTCTCACTGCCATGATCTCCCTCTTCCTCATTGTCGTTTTCAGAGACTGCCTCTCATCACTCGCTCTCATCCACTTCCACTTCCTCCTTCTCTCTGTGCCGCTCCCACCGGCACTGTCCCCTTCACGCTTTTGCTAGCACTCTCCTGTCACTGTCAACTTTGTTCCACTGTCACTATGTCCCTCTCTTTCTCTCACACTGCCATTGACTCATTCGCTCTTTCTATACAATATCTTCAAGTATTTATTACTTCTCCGTCTCGTTCCCACTGTCACTGTCTCTATCATTCTCAGCATAACAAAGCCGGATTGTGTTCGCGTGCCAATATTTTGGTCAAAATTTTTAAAGGAGGGGAGAATGAATCAGCTGATATTCCACTGTTCAGTCAGAGTCTTTTAATAAAGACAAGCATATTCGCCTTTTTTGTGCTCCAATAGGAGCATTTGTCCGCTAGTTCGCTTCCTTTCCCTGCCACACCGGGCATCTCACTGACATGAAAAGAACCTGATGACTTGATGAATCAGTGAAGTTTTGACAGTTTACCCATGTGAAATAGAAATAATGCAAAACTAATTTTACATCTCGGACAAAAATTTTGTATGTGCTTCAGTTCTACAACATAGAGTTCCCAGAATACTGATGATAAAGGAGGCACTTCAGAAGCATATTTCTCTGTGCTGCGTCACTTTATAAACTATGTTTTCGCCCGTTGCCGGATTTTACGTGTGTGTTTTACGTGTACAAGTACAATGACTGAGTCTCTGTACCTCGGAGCCGGATAAAGATATCAAGAAAATTTTCAAAGTTGTTCGAGATAGGTATCTTGGAAATATATTGTAAATGTTACAGCCGTTTCCTGTGTATTGCCATCTTCGAATCCACGGTTCGGTTTTGGTACCCAAAAACTATGTTTTTGGTGTGTTTCCCTATACCGGATAAAACTTTTGAAAACTAGAAGATGGATCTTATAGATAAATGGTTAGAGAATGTGCCGTTAAAATAAGAGCAATTTCCTGCAATTAGTTATTTAGAAATCTGCTGCTGACGGCAACAAAGTGGTAAAAATGCTTTTTACAGGTTTTGTCAGGAACCACCCACGAACTAAATACCGTCTACCTACGTCCCTTAAGGTGCACCATAGACCTCATCTAATGAAAAAAGAAGCGACAGATTTAATCCATTTGCCTGAGCTGGAGTTTGTAATATTGAAAGTTTGGCCCTGTACTACCTGTACTATAAGATAGTTACAGTTGGACGATCTGTCTTATGCATACAAATGGTTCTCAGCCCAAGGATTATCAAAAACACTTGTATCTACGACTGTACCTTTGTATCAGCAATAGAGCCCGAGGTATGAACCGCGGAGAGAGTTCGGTTTTATGCGCGGCGTTGTGGAACATATTGGTAGAGCATGCTGTCGCATGCTTTCCGATGAACTATTCGCAACCAGCGACAGGAACAGAGCAGTGTTGCAATCGCTAAGAGCAATTGGTCGGGACGCGTGTAGGCTGCCACAAAATTGGATGGGTGGTTGGTCGGAGGATAAAAAGGTAACTGTGTAGGGCCAGCATAATTTCTGAGCAGGAGAGGTGCCGCCTGACACGCAAGCTCTTCCGCACTACGGCAGAGGGAGGCGGGCCCTCGCTAGAGTCCCGCCGCCCCCGCATCTCGGCCATCGCGCCGCCTGGAATGCAGAGGACAGCCGCGGCGGTCAGCGCCCGCCTACTCGACTCGCCGCCGCCGAGCTCTTCCTGGCCTCACACCACTCTGCTACCAGGAAGGCCCGACAAGGACGGCTGCTCACAGACTGCTTCAGCGTTCCAGGGAGATACACCGTGCCACCGAACACTATCGCACAGTGAGTATCCTGCGGTTCTGTTACTTACTAGGTTTACGATGGGCACCCATAAAGTACTGTACTAATCACCTCAAAAATATGTATTAACTTATCAAATAAACTTTTTGTCTGTTTGCAGATACTTGTGCCCACGCCTGGTAACCATCTACAAGGGGCGTTTGAAAAGTCCGTGCAAAAATAAAAACTACTTACTTGTTTCGGGTAAACCTTTTTCATTTTAGACTTATACACTTCGTCCAATGTTCTTCTAACTTGTTGATCCCTTAGGAATAATAAGAATTGTCCAAGTCTACAAAATAACTATTAGTTGCTGCAGTCAACTCCTTGTTTGAATAAAATCTTTGTTCCGCCAACCGTTTCTTCAAATTGGGGAACAAATAGTAGTCCGAGGGAGCCAAATCTGGAGAATAGGGGGATGTGAAACGAATTGGAATCCTGTTTCCATTAATTTTTTCGACCACAACTGCTGATATGTGCTGGTACATTGTCGTGATAAAAAAGGACTTTGTTGCGGTCCAATCGCCGGCGTTTTTCTTGCTGCTCGGTTTTCAAACTGTCCAGTAACTATGAATAATATGTACCTGTAATAGCTTTACCCTTTTCCAGATAGTCGATAAGGATTACCCCTTGCGAATCCCTAAAGACAGTCGTCATAACCTTTCTGGCCGAAGGAATGGTCTTCGCCTTTTTTGGTGCAGATTCTCCCTTGGTAAGCCATTATTTAGATTGTTTTTTGGTTTCAGGGGTATAGTGATGTATCCATTTCTCATCCACAGTGACGAAATAACGCTTAAAGTCATGCGGATTCTTTCTAAACAGCTGCAAATCATCATTGCAACACGTCACACGATTCCGTTTTTGGTCAAGCGAGAGCAGTCACGGACGCCATCTTGCGGATAGCTTTCTATGTCCAAATGTTTATGCAAAATATTATGTACCGGTTCATTCGAGATGCCCACAGCACTAGCAATCTCACGCACCTTAACTCTTCTGTCATCCCTCACCATATCATGGATTTTATCAATGATTTCTCGAGACGTAACCTCCACAGGGCGTCCAGAACGTTCAGCATCACCTGTGCCCATATGGCCACTCCGAAAATTTTGAAACCACTTACAAACTGTTCTAATCGAACGTGCAGAGTCATCGTAATATTTATCAAGCTTCTCTTTAGTCTCTTGAGGCGTTTAACCTTTCATAACCTAATGTTTACTCGAACACGAAATTCTTCTTGGTCCATTTTTTGACAATCACTCGACTTCCTTGATTCACACGAATGCCAAACACAAATAAAGAGATCAATATGGCTGAAACTTGGCGTAAGTTCTTTCCAAAGATGCTACTAACTAAACATGACCTCGATATGCGCCGGTGGTGTCATCTCTCGGACTTCGCACGGACTTTTCAAACGCCCGTCGTAAATCCATGCACCACCGTACAGCAGCACACCGCTAGAAAATCCAAAACACAAGCCCGCACCCCTTTGCTTAGGTGGATTATTGTGTAGTAATTTGTTCTCTGCATTTGAAGGCGAGCTTCGCTGCGAAACGGATACCGGTTTGGTGGAAGTTTACGACATAAAAGCAACATGTTACACAGCTAGTAAAAAATGCAGTACTGTCAAGAAGAAGTTCATTTTACTGACGAGTGATGTGGAAGGCAGTTCATCATTGCAAAAGGTATATGATAACAAATTTGGAGCAAATGAAACACGAATGTCACCCCAAGGCGTATACAAACAGTCGCAACAATACATAGCAATTCCCTCCTCTGGCGGGAACGCAGGTGTGTATTCCCGCATGCAAACAATCATACAGGTGCTGAGTGGCATCTTGTGATACAGCGTCCCAAGCATTTTGCGCCTCTCGATGGAGATCGGGAACGGTTCTTGTAGACCTTGAGAACTAGGAAGTTTCCGCTTCGTTTTTGGAAATTTGTGGTAAGCTCTTATGGGACCAAGCTGCTGAGGTCATTGGTCAATAAGCCTACACACTGCTTAATCTAACTTACACTAACTTACGCTATGGACAACACACACTTTCATACCCGAGGAAGGGCTCGAACCACCGACGGGTGGAACCACACGGACCGTGACAAAGCGCCTTAGACCAGGCGGCTACACCGCGCGGCTTTCCGCTTCGTCATGTCCCACACGTGTTTAGTTGGCGACAGATCTGGTGATACAGCTGGCCAGGATAGTTGTCTTACACCTCGAAGAGCACTTTGCGTCACAGCCATCGTATGTGGACGTGCATTGTCCTGCTGAATCATCATCTTCCTGTCGAAGAAATGGTAGTAGCAGGGTGATAACGACCTGTGCATTGTAATGGACACTGTTTACTTTACCCTGCAGAAACACTAAATATGACCGCAAGTTGTGCCTGATCCCCCCACCTCACATCATGGAGCCTGGGGTGGCCTCTTGCACTCCTGAATAGGGCGCTCCATCACTCGCAGAAACACAGACGACAGCAGAGCGCCATTCCACACTGCAGTCGAGTCTTTCACGTCGGAGTAGCCACGCTTGCCGGTGTTGTGGTATCAGTGGTAGCCTGCTCAGAGGTATACGTCATGCATGACACAGCAGGTGCCCGGTTTTCGTCCCTGGATGATCCTTGGTCGGTCACCACCGGTTGCACAATGCATCGTTCTTGACCTGTGCCTGCCCTAAGCGGACGTCCAGAACGCGGTCTACAAGTGTGGAAATGTTCCACAGACCACTGCTGAAAGCAGCGACACACCACCGATACATTGCGTCCAACATGTGAAGCAATTCGCCGATGTTCTCATCCAGGTTCCTGCAGGCCCACAATGTGACCCCATTCGAATGGCTGAGGGTGTTCCAATCGTCGGTGGGACATTTTTTGAACCTAGATGTTGCGAACACTGTTCACCTCTAAACTCAGCACAGTCACTGCCAGCAGTGTCAATACAGAGGATGCACCGAGAGGCCTCCCAAGCGCCATCCGATCGCCAATGACCGTGATAAGTCAGTCATTGGCACTACAACCCCTCAGCTAATGGGATGTCGACAGGAACGCCATCATGTCACCCTCTACCACTAACACTGTCTTATCCATGATAACACGTCGATCCCGTGAGGTCACAGAATTGAGTGGGGGATAGATTTAACTAAAGACATTTATTGGCAATGACAGCAAGAATAATCAGTATTTTTAGTGACGAGTAAGTACGGTTGCCGAGCGGTGAAACTGTGATGTAAGCGCAGTTCACCACG